>NC_056733.1:1746511833-1746576833 GCF_019279795.1 Protopterus annectens
TGCTGCATGCTATGTGCGAGGAAACAGCACACATAGCAATACACACAGATATCTACAGCTGTCAGTGTGTGCAACATGGACGTGTATGTCACATGTGAACCCCTTGTTGGGACCACATTTCCCTTGTCTGTGAAGTATGGAATGGGAATATGAAGAAGTATGGCAGGCATTGTTGTGGAGGTGGTCAGGGTTGGTAGATATAGAGGACTGTCTACAGGGGTGGTATGTGACACGTGGTAGGTAAACACCCTGGATGGTGTGTGTGGTCTGTGATGTGGACGCCCCATGAGCCCCAATATGGACACAATGGGAACAAGCCTCCCACCCAATGCTACTCACAACAGCAGTCCATGTCCTGAAGGTGCCTTGCCTGGAGGCTGAACAGGAGGAGCATGTCGGCCCTGTGAATGTGTACTGGGTGCCTCAGAGTGATGTAGCACATCCCACATGTGTCTGTGGAGCCCGTTATGGAACAGACTCTGGACCTGATCTCAGGGGACAGGAACATGTCTATGTGTGCCCCCCAGGGGGGGGACAACATCCCTTGTGTTGGTTCCACCTGTTGCTGGACTAGTACATAAGGAGGCCCCAGGGTGGGGCACACATGTGATGTGGCCGGGTAACATGGGCAGATGGGTTTGGAGAGGTGGTTCTGCTGGGCAATAGTACATATATATGCTATTGTGTCACTGTTAAAGAAGATATGTTGGTAGTAATAGTCTACAGAATCCCAGAACATGTCCAGCAGCATGCATAGATATTCCCAATAACACAGAATGTCAGATGTGCAGCAATCACAAAGCAGCCATACCACAGGCATATATGGAACCATAGAGGCCCTGACAATGGCATGCAGGTGAATAGTCTGTAACAGGCCAGCAATGATAGTGTCCACACAGGGAACTTGGCTACAAACACACAGCACAAAGTGTGGTAAAATACAATATCTGTCCCACTGGTAGGTAAGCTGTAGCCATACCTAATGAGTTGTGTGTACTGTTTGTTGTCACTGATATGGTGGGGGGATGACAGAGATGTGTATTAAGTGCTGTGATAACCTTGCTGTATGAGTTGCTCAGACATGTTTCCATCTTTATGTCTTTCAGCCAAGATGTCACATGCATGGCTACCATCTTATTCAGCTGCCAAAAATGAAGTACTGCTAACCTATTTAATCCAGCACTACCCTGTCCTGTTTGGCCGGGCCACCCATGAGCAGCAGGAGAGGACCACCCTGTGGAATGACCTAGTACACAGGGCCAATGATGTCAGACTGCACAACAGCAGTTATGAGCAGGTCCGGCATCATTGTTCGGACCTGCTTCCCAATGCCAGTCGGTGTGCTGCTGCAGTCTGGGGGGATCACCTCACCATGGGGGGGGGGGCATGCCATCCATCCCTCCAACATGTGTGGAGGAGCTCCTGGCCAGTCTCGTGGCACCTGCCCATCTGGCCAGCCACCAGCCACCGGACACCTTTGTGGAGATGGGTAACGCCCACACACTGGCCGAGGAGCATGCAGGTAAGGCCACAGGGCACATCAGTAGACCACTGTTGTATATACATTTGCATCGGTACAGGTAGATCATGCATATCTGACATGTTATAGATATATTGTGTTGCTGATAAACAGATGCCTATATGTGGTAGTATTGTGGAAATGTACCATTGATGTATTGTAATACTGCATCCACCCTGTAGCACTGCCACAGGTGTGGCCACTGACATTACATCTCTCACCCTCTTATGTAGGTCCCTCCAGGATACCACCAAGGCAGCAGCCTGTAGCTGGTGAGTATGGTTTGTGTAGATGCTTGCCAACACACTGGGCATTTAATGGCGATGGTATATTCCATGCACACATCTAACACACCTACCCAGAATGCACGCAGTACATGTGCACGTATTGTTACTGTGAAATGCATGGTATCACAGGGGTGACCATGATGGGGTATTGGAAGGGTATGTCAGACACCTGCATGATAACTAACATCCTGTAATTGCGGAATGTGTCCACAGGGAGTAACATAATGGTGGGAGATATGGCCTACAGTAGGGACATGTTTGGAACAACCCCCATATACAGTGCAATACCAGTGTATATACCTCTAGGACAATGGCAACTGTTGCAGAGATACACTATGGCATAAGGCATTACAGCAGTCCACATTATCAGCTGGGACTAGGCTGTAACATGTGGTGTTCAGTGTATGGGATACTGCAAAGTGACACACATGTGTAGGGCTTACTTGTCATGCATCTGCAAACAGGCTGAAAGGGGGGTGTCAGTATGACACACCAGCGCACTGCAGCAGGGATCCTAAGGATGCTAAGAATGGCTGTATCTGCACATAGTCAGGTTCAGGACCTGTGGCAGATGTAACCCTACCCCCACAGCAATAGTGACGGCAGTGTGTGAACACCAAGGGATATGCACATGAGTAGACCTTGCAATCATGCAGATTAGGGGGACATGTGTAGGGCAGACTGAACATACACTGGCAATTGCAGATGGCCCATGCTGGTATACCCCCACCAGGAGTAGTGACTGCTGTAGTACACTCAATAAAAGGTGCAACAAACCATCATAGCACACATATGCCCACACAGAGTGTATGCATCACGGTCAGCATCCGCACACCTAACACATTCCATAGACACTGCATGTGAAAGTACAAGACATATGTCACATATCGGGCTCATGTACAGTTAAGATATACAGTGATGTAGTCCCAATGCAGATCATGGATGGGTGCGTCACATCAATAAGGGTGTGTACACCCCCCATAGCTACGGTATGCTCTGATGGTTGTCAGTGTAAGAGTACTGGATTGGTCATACATGGTCCGCTGATGTTGAGATCTGTAAATCAGACATCAGGCATTCACAAATTACATCTGTCCACATATCATCCCAGGTATGTGTTGCTGAAAAACATAGGGGCTGTGAGCATTAAAGCTGACATAACTGACACAGTACTACACATTCTGCAATGGGTTGTACACCTGTGAGGTGTGGTGCACAATACATGGCAGGGTGCAGAACAGGTGCACAGCAATACTGTGTACATGGGTGCAGTGGTATCCAGGGGAAGGGGCATCACCTAGTGACACAGCACATGCATCACACACAGGTATACTGTTGCTAGCATGGATTGACTATAGCTGCACTGCATGCTGTTGTGTACCATATGTTCTGCATGTTGACAGATGGGTAATAGGAGGATTGTGTGTATTATCATTGTGCAACCTCACCTGTGTGTGTGTGTGTGTGTGTGTGTGTGTGTGTGTGTGTGTGTGTGTGTGTGTGTGTGTGTGTGCGGTGTCCTGGTGGTTAGTTAATTTGTCTGTAGGGTCACTCTGGTGAAGTGGAGGGAGGTCGATGCATGTAGGATGTGTGCGTGCATGTGTGTGTGTTTGTGTGGGTGACCATGTATGTACATGTGGGATTGTGGGGTGTTCATACAGCAGTACCTCCCTTTGGGACCATGCAGTACATGGACATAGACTGCCACATTACATACCAGGAATACTTGTCATGTATGTAATCACAGGACAGCTGATATTATAATAATGTCTGTAGAATGGAACAGGCATTGAGAGGGAAGGTAGACACCAGGTATACCCTTAATATCACATTCAGCAGAGAGGTGACATACAATCCACATATGCAGCACTACAGATGCATTGGGGAAGTACTAGTCAACACCAGGGAGTGTATCCATAAATTACAGTTGTAACATGATAGGCTGATTGAGCAGCATATCTGGAATGTACTGAGCAATACATACACATGACACACCAGTGTGTGATATTATGGAGTGAACATAGTAGCCCACACATATAGACACCATGCTCATGATGTCCAGACATATGCAGGGTGAACACTGAATGACAGCAGTGAGGCCATCTAACACCGCTACTCACAGGTCAGGCAGCTAATGTAGTAACAGGTCTTGTGTTGTGCTCACATGTCTAGGCATTTAGACAACTGATATGTTAATGAGTGGTATCAATGTGTGTATGTTACCAAGTGTGATGCAGGATGGGAAACACATGGAAATATACATGGGACTGTCTGTAAAGTCACGTACAGTAGGTATTACGCTGGTGTGTGTGTGTGTGTGTGTGTGTGTGTGTGTCTATGTGTATGTACTGTTAGGCAATGCTGTACAGATTTTAAAGTACGTTTGTTGTTTTCCCCCACAGATGGCGAGGTGAGTCAGGGTCCCTCCCGCATGCAATCTAATGTTGGTGCCCATACAGACACCGAAGATGATGATAGTACTGTTCAGGCACAGGTGAGGTTGTCAGGGGCCAAAACAGAACCATCATTTGACATCCCCCCTTTTAACCACCCCACCCCTGCACACAGTTTCAGTGCCTATACATACCCCATCACCAGTGGCCATAGCTGAGGGGCAGCTGGTGTTTGGTGGCTGTGTACAGGGAAGTGTGGTAACCATGCCTACTGTGTCTGGTCACAGCAGGCATAGCCAGATATCTGGCAGGGCACCACATAGGTAGATGTCCCAGGGTGCTCATGGTAGAGTTGCTGGACATCATGCCCCTGGCAGAGGCAACATAGCTGGTAAAAGCAGGTGCATGTTTCAGGCTGTCATGGAGGTGCAGGCACGTATAGAACATTACACCAGACAGGGCCTGAGGCTGCAGAGGGCTGCTCTCACATCTGCAAGTGACAACGCCCGTGAACTGGCAGGTGCTATCCGTGTGTTAACTGAGTTCATGGATAGAAGGTCAGGTGAGATGATGGCCCTCATCTACCATGGTCTGTCCATGCTTGAACTTGTGGTGGGAGTGCGGCAGCAGCTGTGTGGATGTAGGCCAGCAACACCAACAGCTGGTAGTCAACATGGATGTGCTAAGACACCAAGGGGCTCCTGTAGTGGCAGTACCAGCCCCGGCAGTGTGGGGGGTGCTGTCCACACCACACCACAGCAGGCCATGTACACGTGGTCCTGGCCAGTCCCAGGAGGGGCCTGGTACCATTAGACATTTGTCATCAGCAGGTGAGAGTAGCACATCGAGGCCTGTACCTGGACGTGCCCATGGAAGCCCTCACAGGCACAGTCCACGTGTCTATGGCCAGAGGCAGTGAACTGCACACCCTGCCAGGTATGGTCTGCAGCTGTCCATAAACATCTGTGTAGGGCAGCCACATGGCAGACCTGTGTGCATGCATACCCGCACACAATACAAACACACCTAGGGCAACCCCATACCTATACACACCACAGCACCATGCCCAGTTCACCGCAGTACACCCCTCACCCACACACATGGTGTCAAATGTATGGAAAAACACCATCACACCCTGTGCATATGATGATACCTATGCCACATCCCTGTCATCCATACCATCAATGCAAGGATAGGCTAATATGGTTCTGATGCACACGGTGACTGTACTACTGTGTACCACAGTACTGCAGTGTAACATGTTGTAAGGTGTAAAGTGTAATGCATATATGGCAGGTAGTGTGGCCATTCAGCAATGATGCATTATAGCTGTTAGTAACACTGGTTGGGTGTGGTCTCTATAATGTTACCCATTTGTGTTGCAGGAGTACATGCGTCAGCACAAGGATGGTCTGCAGTCATATTTCACAATGGGGTATGGCACTGTGGTGACACCATGACTGTGACATATCTGGGGTACAGTTGAACACATGTCACAGGCTACTAAAACGGTTATTGCCTGTGCCACATGGACAGGTGACCTGCTGAGGTGTGTATACCCTGCAACCTGATGTAGACCCATCCACATACATGCGCACTATTACTTGGCAACACTGGGACTAGACCCGTACCTAGCTATGTAGTGATTCTGAAGTGCGTGGCTTACGTTGCACACACCACATAGCATATAGGGTGAGGTGTATACCAGGTTACATGTTACATGCAGAAAAAATCCAGACATGTACAGTATGCTGATGGGGGATGTAATGGGTGTATATGGATAATACGTAGTGTGACATACCTTCATATTCACATTAACAGACACATAACAGGCAGACACACATCTGAGATACCAGGGCCTATCGCTGCTAAATAACTTAACCATGTGTCCAATGTGTTACAGGTAGGCTGCACACAGCACATGCATAACTGGCCTGTATGGTTGATGGTGACAGTAGTAACCATAACGTGGTACATGGGACATATACTGGGTGTACCTTGGTGTAATAACAGTGTACACAGCACCCACACCCCCAGTGGATACTGTACTCCCTGAAACCCATGATGACACCCTGCCATACCCACCATCACACATTGGCCATGACTGTAATACAACCCATAGTATACCCCAATTGTGGTACTACAGGGTTATGCATATAATGCACATGCCACACACATAGTAGGGTGTTGCATTGTCATGCCTCACCTATGGGCAGTAACAACACTATCTGTAATACTGTGTGGCAATGGGTATTGTAATAGGAGTATGTGGCCTCGGAATGCTGTACCCTACAGATATACTAACATGCACAACTACACACACATGCCAGAACACAATGGGTATCCCATGCCTATCAACCCATTTGTAAAACACTGTTGTGCTGGTACTGCAAGGCTCATGTAGCTGTAATGGGGAGGAGCTTAACTGGGTGCATGTCATGTCTCATACAGCAGCAGCCACAACTGACTATGGCAATGGGTGTTGCATTGGTTGTGAAGGCCGTCATGGAATTCTCAAGTACAGGTGTGCTAACACTCAGACACTGCTATAGTCAGTCATGCACACGTACACATGTGTTAGTACAGGGGTGCATCACTGCAGGTAGTCATAGCTGTGTACCTAGCTATTGTCCAAGGAGAGATGGGCTGTGTAGGGCTAGTGTGTACAGTGGTATCCTGCCACCTGCCAGGTGGAAGCAGGCAATATATCAACAGACACTACTGTGGTGACTCTCAGGGTGAGAATGACATGCATCAGTCAATCCTCCAGGTGCCTTCTGCACATGGTCACTGTGGTGATCAAGTTGGCATGTATGAAACATGCATTACAACACATGGTTAGTGTCTGTGATGGAGACCTGTACCCAAGCATGTTCTGTTGACTGTGGTAGTGTAGTGGAGGTACCCATGGCATGTGGTGTGTACAGGGTGACATCTTCTATATGTGCCAGTTCTTACACAGCTGGGCAGACATGTCAGTGTCATTCAAGCTTAGGTTACCTGTACATATCCCAGCTGGTTACCTGCCATCTGCACATCTGTACAGGGACTGACAGTCATCAACTTGGCAAGTAGCTATGCAGTAGGATGAGTGCGTTGACAGATAGATGTTTGACAACAATATGTATGCCATAACTACATGTCAGAAGCCCTCACTAACATGTGCTGTACAGACGGTAGTCTAGAGTTACATTCCACATGTCGGATCATTACCCAGTAAGGGGTATGTATTGTGACACAGCTCACACACCAGGGATACAACAGGGAGACCTCAGTGTCCAGCTATGCCTGCAGGTGTGCCTGTTGTCAGTACTACATTTAGCACTCTGCTCTTGCCTGGGTAAGCACTGTCAACAGTAGTACTGCCATGATACAATACATGCCAGTGTGATAGCATGTACCATGGGTTAATACCCCTGTATGTAACACATTCACATGGATAACAGTGCTGTACAAGCCTCATACACATCTGTGTCCCACACAAGACACTCACACCCCTTGCTACTGTAATGACAGCACATAGGCACATGTATTGTACATGGCATTACATACACTTATTACAAATGTCATTACCCTGGTATGTTATCAGACTGGGTGGTGTGACCTGGTTACCAGGGCTAAGCCATGCTTAGCAAGTATCAACATTGCTGCAATATAACAGCTGAGCTGATTTGCACACTGGTAAGCGAAGCCTACACTGTGTAAGTGCCCATGCGTTTACCCATAGCTTAGCACTGCTTAGTTTCACTCAAACCTGTGCAAACTCACTTAAAGCTGCTTAAAACTGCCTTAACCACTCTATATCCAACAGCCCTTCTTCTGCCCAACAACAAAATGAACAGTGCTTGCAGGTCTTGAACCCAGGACCCTGTACACTAAAGTCACAACTCTTAACCACTATGCCATGACCACTGTGAAGCCAGCTATTGTTTTACCAATATAGCTGTCAATACACATATTGAGTATTGAACAATTGCCTTTACTTCTTAAATTGTGTAGTCCTTATTATTAATATGACTGTTGCATCACATATATTGTGTTATCATTATGTACACATAGCAGATACATACGGTGAGATACATCTTGGAGGGTATACACAACCATAAGGTTTACACATGACAGGAATATGGTTATATACATATAATAGGTCTATATATGTCTACATGTACATACACATGTATACTCATACATATGTCTGTATACACATCTGTATAGTGCAACATATATATGTATATATATATATATATATATATATATATATATATATATATATATATATATATATATATATATATATATATAGATAGCTATATATGTATGCACATCCTATGTGTACAGATATGCCTAGTTATGTTGCTATATATGTAGATATCTGTAACTATATGTGCATACATATCTATTTTGATATACCTACTATTGTCAATATATATGTAGATATCCATACGTATATGTGCATATGTATCTCTATCTGTATATGTGCAGACATATAGTGCTCTGTATATGTATATATCTGCGTGTTTATATGTATATCTATATACATATACATATCCATCTATGTATGTTGATATGTATATGTGTATATATCTATATAGATATCTATATAATTATATATAAATATATGTTCACCATATGTCCTGAACATGGAGTGGAGCCCTACCTCAGCCCCTATAGTCCCATCTTCATAGTGCAAGTGGATGTCAGGTATGTATTGCAGGAATATTTGTAGACTATTGCTACTGTAATAGGGATTGTCTTTACAGACATGGTATGTGTGGGAGGTCACATCTGCTTTTAACATATGCGCCATTGGCTACTGATAGACATCCTCAGGACATCATAGTACAGTACCACTGCTAGCACAGTAATGCTCCTGTGGACTACAGTAGAGATATGGCCAATATATGTGGACAGTCTGACACACTCTGGACAGTCCAGAGGTATACACAGAACCTCTTAGTGCATGACATGTGGACCAAGCCTGACAATGTGGATGTTAATAGCCATGTAGATGGGTATAACATGTAACTACTGGTATACATTTGCCCCCATAGGTTATGCAGTAACACACCCCTGTCTGTCCTGACACATAATAACCTCTGGTACAGAGGTTCCATGGCCAGATACTACCCACTACTTATTGACATACATCTGTACAGCATCCCACTGCTTTGTCTGACATACATGACTGTTATGGTGGCCCGGCAGCAGTATATCTGGCAAGTATCTGGACATGACATCTCACTGGGTAAGTACCTAAGCTGCTAGACATGTAACAAAGAACTGTGCAGGCTACAGGCAGACTGGCTCAACACTGGTCTACATTTCCTATGGGGAAATACATATGTACCTGCATATATAGCAGGCTGTACAGGCATGTCACAGTACAGAGTCACAGACACCTGTCTGAAAGTGCATAACCACAAACAATGTGAATGCAGCCAGAGCCACATATGGTAAGCTAGCGTAGTATTACAGTATATGAATTATCTGTTCAATAACATCCTCATATGTGCCACTCACACACTAACCCTGCATAAACTGGGCTGCTACACAGTGTGGTCCGATGCCTGTCTGTGGTATGGGACATGTGTGTGTTTGGCCCTACAAACATGTAAGCCAGTAGGGTAACATACAGTGGAGCAGCATGTAACATCAGATAGAACAGGACCAAGAACAATGACATCTACCACAGTCTGTACACAGGTCAAGGTACATATTAACAATACACACACTGTCGAAAATCACCATAAGTACATATACCTCAGTACTCTACATACAACCACAGAATGTCTGGATTATGTCATCAAATACAACCCCTACTATACATAACATGTGTAGAAGTCTGATATCTCACTGGCTTGTTATCAGATATGATGTTACTAAATATGGTGTACAGCACATATGTACCTCTTACTGCATGACATATGTACAAAGGTTGACAGAGTTGTGGCTGGAGGTACAAACACTGGGCCAGTATTGACATGTTGCTGTGATAACCTCATACATTTACTGTTGTAACAGGGTTTGTTGCAACACATGTTCTATGAGGGATATGAAGTCAGTAACTCTCACGGCTGTCACCATCTACAGACTGCAATCCTCACACTACCTTCTGCAGTTCACAGATAGGTGCTGTGTGAGTAACACATGAAACAAAAGGCACCACACACTGCCCAGTCTGCAGATGACCCTACATATGGGGGTTTCCTCATAAACATAGCATTGACGTGACAGGTATTAAAACATGTAGGAGAGCCATATCCACACACACCCTGTTAAACCAACATTACTCCAACTGCAGTATAGCAGCACTTACAGTCTGTAGTCAGGTCAGGCACATCCCCCTCCTGTGTGTTGGCCTGTTTCCACAGTGTATGTTGTTAGAGGCAAATCCCCAATCCATCTGTGTTGCTGTTTGCCAAACAACAGATTGAGTTCCTGCTCACAGTGAATGAAAAGACCCAACACCAACATGATGTCCCTAGATATTGGAGTGTGTTTCTATGCAATTGGCTATGGGAATGTTACCACAGCTGTTCCACATGTAATCAGCAAGAGGAGAGCTGCAATTCGTGCAGAGGCGATCAGCTGATCATGAGCATCACTTAAAATGCACATGCTGCTGCCTAAGCAAGCAGGTGTAAGTCTCCACATCCACCTGAGAGGGAGTGAGAGAGGCAGACAGAGGCAAAGATATGTCAGGGAGGGGTGGGAGAGTAAAACCTAAGCATGTTTGTGTCACACACCTACCAGTACAGGGTATCAAACCCCTGATGACTATGCAGTCCTATCACATGTCGATGCAGTTATTGGATGTGCCACATAGGTTACGTGTTGAGGAGCCCTCCAAATGTATATGTGATGGTGAGTGACATCTGCAACAGTGATATGGTAGCTATATGGTAGGTGTAGTACACGTGCCTGTTTGCTTGAACAGGTGTCAGCGTCAACACAGCCACACTCTCACAGGGATGCACACACATTGACACACTTGGCAGGGCCAGGAATACAACTCATCACTAGTGATATTGCCACAATACAGTACTGTGCAGGTATCATATGCACCACAGGGGTCATACAGAGGTTATGTGGGCAAAGTGTATGTGGAGGTGTCTGACATCAGACAGCATGCTTCAGTATGCCAATGGGGGTTGTAGTGAGTGTGAATGTGGTCATAGGCATCATACAACACACACACAGACACAGGGTGCCAGTACTGACATGCATGGGTGTATTGCTTCATGGGTGTGTAGAGGTTGACTGTGCCAGACAGCTATACAAGGCTTGGTGATGGGTTTTCCTTGGCATCAGGCCACATGACAATGATCTGCAGTGTGGCTCAGGGGTGTAGTGTCTGGATTTGCCCACACAGGTGGTTATTGTATTCACCATCCAGTCACCTGGGTAACTATTGCGTGTGGCCAATGCTGTGCATTGCTTGCCATGTATGTGTTCCTTAGTCCATGACATGGAAGGTGTCTGGGATGTGCACACCTCCCACATGCATGTACAGTGACATATGGAACTGTACTTGGGGTGTCTGGCCTATGTTGTGTACAAAGATTATCATCAGATGTGCCAACCCTGGCCTCATATGGTGAGAACTGTTAATGGGCAGCAGGTTGACCCTGCACCTACATTGATAGCATGCTACAGGTATTCCCTGGTGTCAGTGACATACGTCCATACAGGGTGTGTTATTCAGGCATGGTATGTCATTTGTGGGTCACATTTGATGGCACCACAGGTGTTGCATGTATCCAGTGGGGAACATAGGGAAGGTGCATTGCCAGCATGTACATGCCTATTGGACTGATGGACAAGGTGCCATGCCCTCTGTAGCCCAATGCAATCACATCATGTTTACTATCAGTGGCCAATATGCAGGGTACTACCAACATAGTGGCTGTTGCCTAGGCAAGTGCATTTGTGTATGAGACATGGGTTGAGAGTATTCTCTGGGTAATACAAGGGTTGATAACTTTGTTCACCTGGCCTTGATGTCACATGTAGGGGTATGGATTTGCACCCCAGCCTCTCGGCTATTTCACATCTATTATCCCTGTATGAGTGGACATTGTGATACATACTAGGGCTGCCATATAACAAATTTGCAAAACCCACTCCACATTGAGTGCAGTTGGTACACACTCACAACCACCTACACACAGGATACAAATGACAAACACAGACGTGCACTCACACACACACAAACACACACACACACACACACACGCGCACACACACACACACACACACACACACACACACACACACACACACACACACACACACACACACACACACACACACACACACACACACACACACACACACACACACACACACACACACACACACACACCTGTCATGTTTGGGATTAGAACTCCTACCTAACTAGTTTATTACACTAAAGCATTACGCAGTTATAGTACGCACCATGGAGATTACTGGAGTACTCCTTCCCCAAAGGTGTATTTCACAGTGAATGAAATCAGCAGGCTTGCCAATGTAGTGCATTTGAATTGTAGTGAATGTGAGTAGCCTAAAATGCATTGCTCCCTACACAGACATAGAAACACACACAAAAACATCCACAACTGCCATGTGTGGGAATAGAACCCCTACCAGAGTTCTATATCATACTACAGCATTAAGCTGTTATAGGACATGCCATGTGGATTACTGGGATACTCTTTCCCCACAGGTGTATACACAGTGAATGACATAAGCAGTATTGCCAAAGTAGGGCATATGAATTGTAGTGAGTGTAACTAGCCTAAAATGCATTGCTCCCTACACAGACATAGAAACACACACATAAACATCCACAATTGCCATGTGTGGGAACAGAACCCCCCAGAGTTCTATATCACACTACAGCATTAAGCTGTTATAGGACGTGCCACAGGGATTACTGGAGTACACCTTCCCCAAAGGTGTATTTCACAGTGAATGACATCAGCAGGCTTGCCAAAATAGGGCATTTGAATTGTAGTGAGTGTGACTAGCCTAAAAAGCATTGCTCTCTACTCAGACAGAGACACACACAGTTGGCATGTCTGGGATTTGAACTCCTACCTAACTAGTTTATCACACTACAGCAGTACACAGTTATGAGACGCGCCAAGAAGATTACTGGGCTACAGCTTTCCAAAAGGTGTATATCACAGTGAATGAAATCAGCAGCCTTGCCAAAGTAGGGCATTTGAATTGTAGTAAGTGTGACTAGCCTAAAAAGCATTGTTCTCTACTCAGACAGAGACACACATAGTTACCATGTCTGGGATTAGAACTCCTACCTAACTAGTTTATCACACTACAGCAGTACGCAGTTATGGGATGCACCACGGAGATTACTGGGCTACACTTTTCCCAAAGGTGTATTTCACAGTGAATGACATCAGCAGCCTTGCCAAAGTATGGCATTTGAATTGTAGTGAGTGTGACTAGCCTAAATTGCTCTCTGCACAGACAGAGACACGCACACATAATGTTGTCATGTCTGGGATTAGAACTCCTACTTAACCAGTTTATTACACTACAGCAGTATGCAGTTATAGGATGCGCCATGGAGATTACTGGGCTACACCTTTCCCAAAGGTGTATTTCAAAGTGGATGACCTTAGCAGGCTTGTCATAGTAGGACTATGGGGAGGGCAGTGTGTGTGCATGGGCCATAACCCATTCATCCAGAGGTTGACATACCACATGCAGGCACACGCAGGGTTATATTCCACAGGTACGTGCATACAGCTGCTAGATGACTACTTCCTTGTACAGTCATGTTGCACAGCAAGCACTTTTACCACATAGTCTGTAATGCTGATGGATACTGGTGGCTAATGTCTACAGTGAGTGACATTTACACCTCATGTGGTTGTAGCCATTTGGCTGTGTGCTGGGTGGGACAGTCCTCATAATGGATGGCTCCTTGTCACAGTCACTCTCTTCCACACATCTATGTATGTCTACTTTTGCCTTATTATAGTGTGTTGTCCTTGGATATTTGTCTGTATTCCTATCCACTGTGTGTGCAAAGCATGACTGGCGCATACTGAGGAGTGCATGCACTAACATCTGCAAATGCCAGATATAGGTTCATAGGATCATAGGTTGGTACTAGGCTATTGGCCCTAGGGCCTATGCAAGCATAGCCATAACAATTCCCTGGATATTTCTTCCCACAATATTTACTTCTTTGGACCCCTGTCTATCAGGGTGACTGACATGATCCCTGGGGTGAATTTCCTATCTCCCATCCAATCGTCAAGGTTCCTTTTGAAGAGGGCCAATGAGGCGCTCTGCTTGACATGTATGAGCAGTCTATTCCAGAGTATGGGGAGTCTCTGGGTCAGGAACCTATCCCTCCAGCATGTTTTGTTCATTATGATGACAAGGTTTAGATCCCTGGAGCATGTGGCTCTGAGGGATTGGGATTTCTTTAAGTGGAGCATGTCCAACACCTCAGGGTTTGACATGGCCTTGTATGTTAAGCAGAGATAGCCTCTGTGTAGACAATATGCCACAGAGTATAGCTGGAGTTTTTTTAGATGGTCAGCATATGGCATCTGCCTTAGGCCTGTGATTCTTTTAGTGAGATATTTCTGTGGCCTTTCCAGCTGTTGCAGATGTCTTGTGAGGTACATACCAAACAGGGCTTTATACTCTATAATGGGTCTAATGAGGGATGAGTACAGTGGGACAATGACCTCCTTTTTTCTGGATGAAAAGCCCTTAGTGATGAGGTGTGCCACATAGAAGGATTTCCTGACTGTTGTGGTGATGTGGTTATCAAAAGTGAGACCACTGTCCACCTGTGTCCCTAAGTCTCTCATCATACTTTCGATGTTTAGTGTATTGCCATCTATGTGGTAATTCATGGGTACACGTTTTTTTCCAAAGGGGATAACTATACATTTCTTGGCATTAAGCTTGAGCCCATGGCAGTGGCACCAGGCATCTGTTTCTGTAAGGCCCTTTTGTAGAATATCCACATTATTTGGGGATTCAATAATGACTCCCAGTTTGCAGTCATCTGCGAACTTTGTTAGCCAGAGTCCCTTAGTGTTGGCATGTACTTTAGACAAGTACATGCCAAACAAGAGTGGTCCCAGGACTGAACCCTGAGGAACTTCACTTGTCACTTGTCTGGAGCTGGATTTGGAGTCGGCTACTTTTACAGTCTGGGTTCTGTTAGTAAGCCAGTTGGTAACCCATTGAGTGACATAGGAATTTATGCCCAGCTTAGTAAGTTTATCTATGATTCCAGAGTGGGGGATGGTGTTGAAGGCCTTGGCGAGGTCCAGATAGGCTGTGTGGACTGCCTTACCCTTGTCCACAGCCCTGGAGACTGACCCAAAGAAGTCAATCAGATTCAGGAGACAAGATTGGCCCTTCACAAACCCAAACTGGGTGGGTTTCAGTGTTTGAAGGTTGCCAATGTCTTTGTTTATAAGTTCCATGATAATGCATTCCATGCCCTTGCAGATCAGGCTTGTCAGACTGATGGGATGGTAGTTCCAGGATCCAAGGCAGATCTTCCCTTGTGGAGCGGGATAACTGTAGCTGTACGCCACTCAGTGGGCACAAAGCCTGAGGTGAGGCTATGATTAAACATAACACTTAGGTGAGGTGCCGATTCATTTTTTAGTTCATGTAGTACACAGCCTGGGATGTCATCTGGTCCCATGGATGCTGTATTCTTAGCTTTGGAGAGTGTGGTTTCTACCTGTGTGGCCATGATTACCGGAATTTGGCAATCTTTTGGTATTGAGTTGGGCCCTTTAGGGGGTGAGAGGGGGGGTGAAGTTGGCACTAAATCGATATGCCAGGATATTGGCAATATCCTTGGGATCAGTATATTTAATGCCATTCTGTTGTAGCTCAGAGCAGATCTGTGCATTGCCATTTAGATTCTTGACATAACTATAGAATGCCTTGTGGTTGTCTTTGGAATCTTTGGCAATTTTATTTTCGTAACTAGCTTTTGAGGATTTTATGAGGGATCTCAGCTTCTTATTGAGGCTGGTGAGGGAGTTTTTTGCATCCTGGGATTTTCCTCTTTTCTGCAACAGTTTCTTCCTTCTGTTGTGTAGTTTGTTTATAGCAGGGGAACACCAGATTGGCTTTCTTTTTTTGGAGAAGAGCATCTTGGTTCTATTTGGGATGGCACGATTCATGCACGAGTGGATGTGCTCATACAGTACCTTAGTGTAGGATTCTGCAATCGAACTTTCAGATCCCGTCTGCGTGGGTGTCATAAAGTTTGTCACTTCTGACTTCAGTAGCATGAAGTTGGCTTTGGAGAAGTTTTTTAAGGATGTTTCCTTACTGGGGGGTGGGGGTGTGATGTGGATGTCAAGGGTGATTTGCTTATGGTCAGACCTGACCAATGAGGGGGTGACCACTGATGTGGAGCATCTATCTCCCATGTTGGTAATGACCAGGTCTAGGATATTGGAGCCCCTGGTGGGACAATGGATTAGTTGATCCAGGGCGTTGGAATTTATGAATTCCAAGAACCGTTGGGAAAAGGAGTTGGCACCCGGGTAGTTTTCCCAGTTAATGGCAGGGTAATTGAAATCACCCAGTATTAGGGTGTTTGGTTGTATCTTAATATTTTCCAGTATGTTTAGGAAGGTGTAGTGAGAATCTTGGGGCATGTTGGGGGATCTGTAGCAAGCGACAGTTTGGATTGCAGTCTTACATTGTGTTAGTTGCACCTGGAGAGTTTCAGATGCATTGTGTTGGGCAACTAGCCTGGAGGAGTGAATATCCTTGGTGAATATGGCCACTGCTCCACCTGTAGTGTTTCGGTCTTGGTTTTCTGGCCGAAAAGTGTGGTAGGAATTGTAGCCTGGTATTGCAGGGGTGCTCTCTGGAGCCTTGAACCAGGTCTCAGTTACTGCACAGATATCGATGTTCTCCATTTTTAGGAGTGCCTAGAGAGAGTGCATTTTGAGGTTTAGACTTCTAGCATTGAGTAGCATTACCTTCAGATTTTGCATGCTTGTATCTGTTATGATGGTGGTTTTATCCTTTGAACCTTGCCTAAAAAAGGCACTATAGGGGTGGCAAGAGCTTTAGCCAGTAACCTGAATTCCAGAGGTGACAGGTGCAGACCATCTCTGGCAAAGCATCGTGGTTTGTTGATCATGTCTTTCCAGGCAGACAAATACTGGATCCCCTTTGAATGACACCAGAAGCTTAGCCAATTGTTGAAGTCAATCATTTTGTCCTTATACTGTGGTATCATTCTGGGCGAAGGCAGGATGCTACTCAGGGCTAGGGTCATACCTGCCTGGGTCACATGATCCAAGAGTTCTTCCACGTCTCTCCTCATGTAGTCCAGGGAGGTACGTCTCAAGTTATTCACTCCAGCATGGACAATGACAGAGTCATATTTGTACTTGTTGTGGAGTGACTTGAGTGCATGCGTTATGTGGTGGATCCTGGCACCTGACAGGCAGCTGACTGTAATTTTTTCCTTGCTCAGCCTGGTGAGTAGGACATCAGTGTGCCTGACTATAGAGTCACCTATGACTAAAGTGTTGGATACATTGTCTTGCCTTAGGGGCTGTTGTTGGGTGGCACACTGGTGTTGTGAGCTATGTGTCACTTTGGTTGTGACTGGTGTTTGTTTGCATTTCAGCTTCGGAAGTCCTTGTTGCTTGGGCAGGTTAATGTTAAGGGCCTCCGCATCTGTGGGTTTAGTGTTGCTATGTGTGGGTGTTGATGGTGTGGGTTTTGAAGGGCTATGAGTTGCTTGAGGTGTAATGCAGGTGTTAACCTTCTCCTCTTGACTGTCTAGCACAATCTTGGCTGGAGAGAGCTTTGCTTCCAGTTTGGCTATGTAAGTGCATCTCTCGCAGGTTGTAGTGTTGGGTAGTAGGAGGAGAGGATTGTCTGTGTACATGAGGCAGTTGCCGCATTGTCCCAGTATGCCCAGATTCACCAGGTGGACAGGAGAGATCACTGGAAGCTGACCCTTGGACATGCTTGTTTAGGTGCTTTTTTGTAAAGTTTAAGAGCTGTTTTCCCTTACCTTTGCAAGGTACTTTGCAATTATAGGCTGTTTAGTGCCTATGATTAATTTCTCCTTATTGACAAGGAGAGCTGAATGCTTGTATCAGTTTCAGGCTGCCTAGTGCTTTCCAGCAGGTTCTAGAGCAAGTGCTAGTCACATAGCTCGAAGTTGTAGTCAACACCTCTCCTCCACTCTGCTCAGTGTGTATATGTATGACCCACTGTTGTCTGCAGACATGGGCTTCATTTGTTTAAGTGTGTGAGCATGCCCAGTATGACCTTTCAGTATGTTTATTATTATGTATTTTTGTACCTGCACTATGATTTTAACTAGTATTTTAACCAGTATAATTAATCAATGGATGAAACTAATTGTAATGAATTGACTATAAATTAAATAGTTGCATGTGATTTTACTATTCTGATGAAGTTTCCTGAATAGGAAACAAAAGCATTTAATCCACTGTTTTAATTGTGTTTTAATAAACCGGAGTTGAAAACGAATTACAAGTGGGACTGCCTTTATTGGGATCCTGTGCTCGGAGATTTTTTAAACTTATTGGACCTTTCAGTATGTTGTTGTCTGACATTGCCTTCATTTCTCCAAGTGTGTGAGCATGCCCAGTATGCCCTTCTGTATTGAATGTGTGGATCGATTCCAGGTAGTTTGCACTCCAGTGCAGACCTTTGTGTTGTACACCTACAGGTAGCAAACTGTTTCTGCAGGGTATCCGTCAATCATTTGGCAATATGGGGACAAACTGTGCAGGGGATAGTGTGTACTGTAGGTGATTGTGTCTGTGCTGCTTCAGCTGCATGGTACTGCTGATAGCAGAGATATTCAGACATGTGTACTGTTATACACTGTGATGTTTTCTGTCCTCATGTACTGTCAGGTGGACATTCTTGCTCACAGTGATGTCTTGGGGGACAAGGCTGACTGCAGCTGTGTCTGGTATTGTGGGAAGATGCCTACATATTCATGGTAAGTTATGCCATTCTGGAGGGGGAGCTGCAGACACTTGCTGCTGGGTCTGTGAATCCGGTTCAGCACCTTGGTACAGTACCGGCAAAGGATCCCATACTTGTACATCCATCGACATGACAGTGTGGTCTTATCTTGCTGTGGCAGTGCCTCACAGTTGTACAGATTCCCACAGGTTACCCAGATGCTGGGGCCATGGTTCAGGACATTATCCCTATTGTGGTGTACGGGTAGGTGTGTAGCCACCCATTTATGTGTTTGCAGCCAGAGATAGTATGTGCACTCAGCTTGGTGTTGGAGCCCAATCCCACAGAGCCAAATTCTCCAGGAATCTAAACCTTGTCATCACAGTAAACAAAACATGCTGGAGGGATAGTTTCCTGACCCAGAGACTCCCCAGACTCTGGAATAGACTGCCCATACATGTCAAACAGAGCGCCTCATTGGCCCTCTTCAAAAGGAACCTTGATGATTGGATGGGAGAAAGGAAATTCACCCCGGGGATCACGTCAGTCACCCTGCTAGACAGGGGTCCAGGGAAGTAAATAGTGTGGGAAGAAATAGCCAGGGAATTGTTATGGCTAGGCTTGTATAGGCCCTAGGGCCGATAGCCTAGTACCAACCTATGAACCTATGAACCCTGCACATTCCATGCTGCCCATGCTCCCTCCCCCCTCTGTTATTCTAACATCTTCCATACAATATGCATACATTCTCTAATACTTTCCCTAAGGGTATCACTCCATCACAGGTACGTGTTTTTGTTGGTCCACAGTTCATGCAGTGGGACATGGTGGACATGTTACTGTGGTTTGTCCACATGGCCTTGCATATGGCTTATGTGGAGTGTGTTTTGTTGCTATTTGTGCATCCATGACATAACATGCATTGGCAGTATGTGTGAGACATGGGCCTTTGGCAGTGGCCTGTGGGCTATTAGGTATTGCTGTGGGCCAGATGTGGCAGGCCATTGCATTCTGTCAGTCCTACAGTCTCAGACCGCCATACAGTATATTTCCCTGGGGTGACAGGGTAGGTGTGATAGGTGTTCATGCCAATACCTTATATGAGTCTTGATCAGGTGGTGTGGATGCTGGCAGGGTGCTAACTACAGCTAGGGACATATTTGCATAGGACACCTGCACTGCATGCTGTATTCATCCACTATTGCTATATACAGGTGGAGTCATATTGTACCCATTCCCCACAGCAGGGATATGACCAGAGAGGTACCTGTGGGTGGTGTTTGCGTGAACTGGGTGCATGTGTGCTATGGACAGTACTTGCATCTGACACACAGATATGCATGGGGCATTCCAGTTATGCTGGCATGTGGAGGTACATCAGCTGTTTCCCAATACATCAGCCCTACATTCTTTGTGAGCTGCAAGTGTTCGGGCAGACATCACCGGTATCCCCTACTACAGGACCAGTAAATGTGATACATACCTGTATGTACAATTCCAACAGTGAAGTGACACAATATATACTGTATGTCTGGGGTGCTTTCCCCTGTGTATTGCTTGTATATCTAGCCCAAAAACCATGCCATGTCAGTCTTTCAGATGGTGACACATATTACCACCATACATTTACAATGGCTTACTGCTAGCATGTGTTATACTGGTGGGAATTGTCTTTGGCACTGCAGTTGTGAGGGCTTGTCCCTATCATCAGCAGTAGTGGGCAATGGCCACCAGGTCTTACCTCAACATGCATTTATACTGACCACTCTCACACAATATGAAACACACACCAGCCTAACACACACAGACCTGCATATTGTGCAAATGCTACAACCTATCCTGCTACCTTGGCCACCTCTGGGCATCTGTGCTCCACTGGTATTATACCTACACATACATGTTACTACATTTTTACATAGGGTTGTGGGGGGGGGCACACATGACGGTTACGACATGCGTACATCGGATTGGGGAGGGGCACACCACACCATTACTAAATTTCTAAATAGGTTTGGGGGGAACACCTGACTGTTACTACATGTCTAGATTGGGTTGTGGGGAGCACACTTGACTGTTCATACATTCCTACACAGGATTAGGGAAAGGGGGCACACCTGACTGTTATTAAATGTATATGCAGGATTGGGGGAGGGGGCACATCTTTCTGTTTCTACATTTCTACATAGTGGTTGGGAGGGGCCACATCTCACTGTTACTACATTTCTATGCTGTATTGGGGAAGGGGCACACCTGACTGTTTCTACGTGCCTACTTAGGAATGGGGGGGGGGCACACCTGACTGTTACTACATTTCTACATAGGATTGTGGGGGGAACACACCTGACTGTTTCTACATTTCTACACAGGATTGGGGAGGGCACACCTGGCTGTTACTACATTTCTACACAGGATTGGGGGCACACTTGATTGTTACTACATTTCTACACAGGATGGGGGGGATACACCTGACTGTTTCTACATTTCTACACAGGATTGGGGGCACATCTGACTGTTTCTACATTTCTACATAGGATGGGGGGCACACCTGGCTCTTGTACACATTTGTTATGACTGTACTGGTATGTCAGGTACTCCATTTCATTCTGTATTCTAACCTATCATGCTGACTAGAGGCATATCAATGTACTACAGGTCTTAGCTTTGGTTGACCTACATATTAGTGTCTGACTTCCTACCCTTCAGAACTAACATCTCACTGCCTGACCTGCTGTAGTCTGTCCATGTAGGCCTGGGGGGAGGGTACCCGTAGGCATCATTCAAAGTCCATAGCACAGCCTCTGTTTGTGTTTGTCTACACCTATCCTGCTGGCTGAGACTGTTGTTGGGTATGTGAACCTCCATGACTGGCATGTGTGAGTCATATGGACACAAATTCCAAAGACATGCATCTGGAGCATTTCTCCCCAGGCCTCCGCTGAAAACAGGCTCTGTGGAACCTAGTCGGACTTTCCCGGTCAACAAATGATAAATAAATAAAATAAATAAAATAAAAATGTGGCCCAGCACATTTCCTGCAGTAGGTTTTGTCTCCCTGTATAGTACTGGCTACTATGGTGACTCAAGTATCTGTTACAGATCTCATGGTGCCACTATGGGGGTCTACTATCTTCTGGCATCCCATTCAGTCACCCAATTCCCTTGCATGCTTACATCCATACCATAGATACAGGTAACAACACATTCTACTCCATTCAGCAATTGGTAGGTTGATTGACTTACCTTGTGGGTGTGGCATTATTGAGGATGGTGCTGGAGGGCTGCCTATGTTGGATGCACATAGTACACTTCCTATACATGGCTGAGCACAGGTAATGTCATGTCTGGCATCCTTTTTACTGTATGTGCGAGTCAGAGAGAGGTGTCATTCCCTGGGTACCTACTGTGTCAGTGTATGTGCTATGCATTGCCTCTTTGACAAGGCCAGGGCATTCTGGTCATGCCTACATCTGCCTACTGGGGGAGGCTCAGGTTGTTCCTCCTTCAAGTCACTCTGTGCCTGTGCAGGCATTGGCATTGGTGGGGGGCTGTGTGGCCCTGCCCCGTGCTGTTCCTGCTGCAGCTGTTTCTGCAGGATCATATTGTGTAGCATGGCACATACCATAACAATTTGAGTACATGTAGCTGGTGAGTACTGCAAGGCTCCATTGGATGTGTCCAGGCACTGGAACTGTGACTTGAACATCCCAAACACACACTCTATTATAAATCTGGTCTGTACGTGTGCCTCATTATAGCATTCTTGTTTGGGTGTGTGTGCATTTCTGATGGGTGTCATCAGCCATGGCTCCAATGCATAACCAGCATCCCCCACTAGGTGACTGTAAAGGATGTCCCCATTGGCAAATCTCTGGTACAGCTGCATTAGATGCCAGATGGGGGAATCGTGATAGCTTCCAGAGCAGCCAGCACACACATTCATTATAATGCCATGGGCATCACAAGCAACCTGGCAGTTAATGGAGAAGAAGCCCTTGCGGTTGATGTAGACCCTACCTTGATCACCGGGTGGTGTTTTGATGTGTATATGCATGCAGTCTATAGCACTCACTACCTCAGGGTATTCTGCTATTTGGTGGAAGAGACGCATATTGCTGGCCAACACCTCACGGATGTTGAGGAAATAAACATGCTCAGTGGCATGTGCTGACATGGCATCCACAAACTGGTGGAATACTCTGGATGTTGATGCCTGTGAGATCCCCATGATATCCCCAGTTGGGCTTTGAGAGGTACCTGTGGCTAGTATTCCTAGACCTACACATATCTTGGTATCTACTGGGATGGTTTCTCCTCTGTTAGTTTGGTGTGTCAGGCGTGGCCGGCACAGCTCAACAATTTTCTGTAGGAAGTCCCTGTCTACCCTATAGCGCTCCACTATCTCCAGCTCATGTAGCTCCTGGTAGGTTACCCTGGGTCTGCACACTCTTCTCCGTCTCCTCACTGTGTGTTGGTCGACAGCATTCACATCCTCACCACCCTTAGCCTCTTCCACATGCTGTTGTATGATGCCTGCTGCAGCCCCTAGCATTTTGTTGTTTTGTTTGTTAAAAGTTCCCCGCTTGTATACACCAGTGGTGTAGAGTATGAGAAAAAACAGAGGGGAAGGTGTTTGCATAGTTTATACTAGTGTTCTGGGCTAGGCTAGTCTGCTGCCTGTGTAATTGGCTGTTTCTGATACATTTTACCTGCCAGCTATGCTAGTTCTCCTAGATTACCTTCCTACTGCTGTTTTCCCTTCCCATTGCCTTCCTGTTTAAGCCCAGGGGTGTGCCATGCAAACACAGTGCTCAAATGTGCACAGAGCTGCTATTTCCTGGTTTACTTTTTTTTTTCCTTTAAAACCTGGTGAGCGGCGCGCACACCCACTTAGGCAGTGTAAAGACTGCTAGGCAACCTTAAACACACACCCTTGCTTAGCTGTACTAAGCTAGGAGTAAACCCGAGCCACAGGGCTCCAATCCACTTACAGTATACCTGACACACACCCCCTATGAGGTCAGCTAACTCCTAGGCTTGCACCAAGCTATTCCTGCTCTTACACTGTTGGGGACTGACTAGCATGCAGGGGAAATCTGGGATTCACTATCATTCCCCTCATTTGCATAGGATTGCCTGCTAATGCATAGTGACGTCCCACACTGTGTCTCCCCCCTTAGCAACCACTATTCACTGGCCATGTTGTCTTCTGCCTGCCATTGAGTATAATGATAGAATAGCGATTTTAGTTAGAATGCTTACTTCAGGTTTATTTTCTTATTTTTCCTCCGATCCCGTTTGTGCACCACTGCCCTATGCTTAAACAGCCGAGATCGGCTAAAAAAAAATAAAAGTTGATTTTTTTTCAAGTGTTTTCCATGCCAATGGCCTTATAGTTGGCCATTGGCATGCTTTATTCGTGATATCCACCCTTTATTTGGAGCTGTCATGGCTCTGTTTTGTAATTTGCAGAAATGTACTCCTTTACTGGCGGAGTATATTTCTGCAGATTACACTAGTCCTGCACGGCCTGTTTCCAGCTTCCTGGATCGCAAATTCACCTCATTTGCATGGATTTCTTCTGCAAATGGGGTAATTTGCATATAGGGGCTGAGTCCGTGCAGGACTAGTGCAGGAGTGGTCGTGCACGCCCCTACAGGTTATTCCAGGTTCGCACGGCAGACATATTGCCTGCTGGAGCTCCTGCACTAATCCTGCACGCCATGCAGGGCTTGCAGAATCCAGGGTGTAAGTCTTTTTCTAGACTTTTAAATTTAAAATATTGGCATGTTTCCAAAAGTGATGATTAGTCAGGTTAATTAGAAAAGCGTTTTGTATATAAGAAATTGAGCTTTCAACCACCTTATCATCCTAGTGTGAAAGTTTTTGGACAGTCAGTATTGCAAGATGTATTTCTAATCAGAAATATATTTTATATAATTTATTTATTTATTTTACATTTTTTTACCAGGATGGTCCAACTGGGTCAATGCCATTTTCAGCAGAGGCCTGGGGAGAAAAGCTCCAGTCATAGCTTACATAAAATTATCACAGTATAATAAAAAATATTAACAGAATAATGTTAAAAAAAAATGTGTAACATAATAATGTAAAAAATAAACAATAAACAATAAACACAATAGTCAATCAAAACACGGTATGAAACATTGGCAAATAAAAGCATAGCTTAACTTATTTGTTTGGAGGAGTATAAAAAATTAGTTAGGAAGTTAGGTTGGCAAAGATATTCACCTAAACAAGTAGAGCATTGTTAATAATACTTCAGTGGTGAATGATGCAGGTAATATGTAACTATTCATAGAAGAGTAGTTGTGCTATAAGAGACGGGTTAGTAGAGTTAAAAAAATGCACAGCAGAATTACACAAATAAGGATAATGTTAGTACTTAACCTGGAATGTTACATGTGCAAAGCCAGGATTCATGCATTTATCATTAATGGAGGATGTTCAGGTATCAAATACTAATTGGCTATGTACTCTTGATATTAAACATTTATATACTTACAGTCCTCATTCCAGGGGGGTGGAAGCAATGAAATATTGATTAGATAAAAGTGAGTTATATCCCTCAACATTTAATGCCTTTTTGATAACTTTGATATCTTCTTATACAATCAAATCTCCTGTTCAGAGCTAAGATGAAAACAGTAATACATATTAGAAAGAAGGGCCTAGCAACACTATTCTTTGTAATTTTGTATATTTTCAGTGTATATGCCTGACATCCAGACTATGCCATTTAATATCTATCTTTGAAAATAAATCATTGCCTTTTCCATACATAATTGCTCATATACATAACACAAGCAAAATATTATAAATCAAAGTCAAAAAGGGATGATGATGAAACAGGGAGAAAGTACGAGAAATAAGGAGAGAGTGGGATTTTTGATGCAGCTCTTTAAAGCGAATTACAGCAACCATACAGAGTATTATATTCATAAAGTTGCAGAGAGTATTTTTGTACAAAGTCAACCCAGAAATGAAGAGAGGAGATTTTGCGGGTCTATATTACATCAACGAACGATTAAATGTTCAAATCTCTAAAGGTCAAACTTTAGAGATCGAACATTTAACTGTTCGAAGATGTAATAAGAAACAATTAAAACAAAAAAAACTAACAGAAAAGGGTTTTAGCATGGGTCCAAGCCCCCCTGCACCCCCCCCACATGGGGGGGCTATGCCCCTCACACCCTCCCGCTACTTAAATATACCAATTCCAAGACCGCACATCAGCGCACTACAGTGCGGAAATGGGAAATTTCCCATTCCCTACATGGTAGCGTGATCTTGGAGTTGGTATATTTAAATAGTGGGGTGGGGGTGCAGGCCCCCCCCTGCTTACACCCTTTGGTTTTTGTATTTGTCACTTTTTTTTATTTTTAAATGTTTTTGAACATTTAAATGTTTGATCTGTAAAGGTCAACCTTTACAGATTCGAACATTTAATCGTTCGTTGATCTAATATAGACCCGATTTTGCCAATAGGGCTCACTGCAAATGGGGGTATAGAAAATAGGAAGTGGGTGACAGAATTTACTAGATCAAATGACAAAGAACAAAGGTATTGTGAGAAAATAACTACAGAGGGAAAAGTAATATAGTATGATAAGACTAAGCAGAAGTTTGGACTGTGGGTTAGAGTCTGCTTTCCCTACCAGGGGGTGATGTCAGACTATAGGCAAAGAGAAAGGGATGGGAGAGTACTAAGGGAAAAAAACAGCTTTAATGGTGTTTTTATTCAATCCTAGAGCATAAGCTGCAGTTAAGAAAGGGATAATTCACGGGGCATATAATTATAAAAATCAACCAGAGGAGGTAAGAAATGATTGAGAAGAGAGACTGGGGAAGATATCTCTATGGCTCCAAAGCATTCTATAAAAGTCCAAACATTTTATGATATTTTCTTGGAAGTGTTTGCATTGGGATTTTTATACCATGATCAGACTTAAGAGAAGTTTTCTTCAGGTTAATGGCAAATGCTGGAGGCATGATGGAAAAGAGATAGGTAACTAGGAACATGTTTTTGGCAGTGTAATGAGTTGGCAGATTTAAAAAATTCCCTACAGAGTGTTCTATCAGAAAAGATGGAGGAGGGAGTGGCTGTAACTAAGAAAATTATTTTTTTTTTTAGTTGGGACACAGGATCTGAACTACCTATATATAGTAACACCTCACTAAGTTTAATGTTATTGATTGGCAAAGAGCTATTACTAGAACATGGAAATCAAAATTAAAACAACTGTAATTAAAGTAATGAATAATGTAAAAGAGACAAGCTACTAAAGGTGCGGATCTTTAGAAGAAGGAAGGAGCTAATTACATAGAAATAAATTAAATTTATGGGAACACCATATGCAGAATAATACTCAGGAGGAGGAGGGAGGTTTAAGGGAAGGCAAGAATTGAGAAATTTGTATAATGGAGTGAATAATTGTTAAAAAGAAAGAAAACATATACATAATATATAATGTATGAACATGAAAAATGTTAATATGGTTTGTTTTCTGTTTTGTTAATGTATGTGTGCCTATATCATGGGATAATTTAATAATAGTGTTTATGATAACCATGCCAAGTAGCACTATGGAAATTGCAAAGTTTTAACCTTACTACATCACACAGTATTTCATAATTTTAGTTTTGTTAATAATACAAGAAGAGTTAAGCACATTTCTCACACATGTAGTAAACATGTGATGTTTTGAATGATTTAGTTGCAGCATTACTCTTCAGGCTTTTTTTAGATTCATCTTTTTTGTGTATTTCCAGAAATCCATAGCTTTCTTTATTAACATATATTTTTAATGATGAATAAGATCATTTTATTTATTCACTTTTAATAATGATTTTATCATTGTGAACACATCAAATAACTGCTTCAACAATACTGAAAGTCTTACTATCATTGTGAAAAACATTTTGAGTCTGGCTACATATAAAACACGTGTTTTAATATTCTGTTTTTAATGTCTTAGTCAAAGCCCAATGTGCTTTCTTTGTTGATTGTCTTGACTAAATAATCATTGTCAAATCTATTGTTGCTACCTACTTTGGCAGAAGATTAGATCAATCAATCCTTAAAATTAGTTCTGCCTCCAAATGTGATATAGATTTAACAATTATTGACCTAGGAAAGACTACATGTTTGGAATGAGACTTGAGAACTGAGCTACATTATGGGCTTTTTTCTATTTTGAGAGACCTTCCTGAAGATTCAGGATTTTTGGTTGCCCTATTGTCAAGAAGTTATTTATCTTCTCACCTTCTATCTTTCCTGGAGCCCCATATATTTTTTTAGGTTATTTCCTCTGTCAATTTTCTAAGTCTTCTAATTTTCTAGAAACCATGTGTTTTGTTTTAATAGAATAATAGAATTTCAGTCTGTAATTCTTCCCCATTCAATCTTCCATCCAAATCAGATATATCTTTCATTTACTTTGATTTTGTTTTTGTTTCTCTGCTATAGCCTTTAGTATTTCAATGTTTTATTATAGGTTTTTTTGTAGTGAGTCTGTTTTCATATGAATGTTATTTATGTTTGAAGATAGTTCTTATATTGTAGTTATCACTTGCTGCACTCTTTCTTCAAAAAGTTCCTTGCAGATAAGTTTTGGAAGTACTCACTTTAATACTGATCCAAATGAGTTGTTTAAAGGAAGAAATGAATTGGCTATGAAGTCACAGTTTTCATTTTTTAATAAATGTTTAGTATACCAAATGACTCAGAATGAGTGCAAATCCTATTTCCCTTTCAGACAATTAGTTCCTTCTTGTCAGTTTATTGTTATGACTGTAGACCATATGTCAAGAGATGGTTACAGGACAACCATCTTGTATGGAATGTTCTGAACACAAGAGAATTGTATACTAGTAAAATAGATTTGTTAAATGAATACATTCAAAAAAGCTTGTGACTTTACTTTAGTCTATAGAAAGAACCTTGGAGTATTTAAGCCAGTTGTTTAAAGTGACCTTTGCTTATTTATCAATTGAGGTTCAGGAGCTTCTGTTTAGGTGCCCACCTATCCAAAGATAACGGCAAACCCCTTGGTTAAGAGTTTCCTGAAGGGTGATCTTCTGTTGAGTCCACCATATCTCACATACTGTGTTAGAGAATTTAACTTGATTTTTTTCAACCTAGAAGGAACTGATAAAAATAGCTTCAAGGAAAACATTTTTTTCTTGTGGCTGTTACATCAGTTTGAAGGATTTAACAATTAAAAGTCATGATATGTAAATCACCCTTAAAAGTCTTTCATAATGAAGAAGTGTCACAAAAAATAAAGACCGCTTTCATTTCCAAATGTTGTTTCAACTATATAATTGAATTAGTCCATTTAATTACTAACTTTTATCCAAACTACAAAATAAAAACATATACATTTGCTAGGTATATATAGACAACTTGGATACTATACCAGAAGGACTCATGAATTCAGAAAAAAAAAAATATTTGCCATATTCAAGGGATATGAAAGAAGACCTGCCTCTTGATAAACTATCTAAATGGCTGGCCCATTCTATAAACTTTTGCTGTAACAAGTGTAGTTAGCATGTGCAGAGCACAGATAGGGTACATGCTAGTATGCTAACAGCAGCACACTTTAGAAATGTAATAGTCATCAGAAAAAGTGTTCTTCATGAAATGTAGTTTATATTAGCTCTTTCCATTGATTCAGGGGGAAGAACAATCTTTTCTCTATCGTAAATTTCATATCACCATGGGAAGACCTATGACTTCTTGCTCATCATAAAGAACTATCTTTAGGAAAGCCTCTTGGAAGCTGCCATATGCACTACAGTCCACACATTTACTAGGTTATAAGTAGGGTTCTAGTTCCAAGGTATGACAGATTGTGATGTAGCTGTGCTAAGTAGATCCAATAGCTCTCTAGCTACCTGAGTGCCAAATACTGATTGAGAGTCTACCCAAATATTACAATTTACTGGAAGAATGACCCTCACCAAGGAAACAATATTGTTGTTTAAGATACTATAGCAGTAGAGTTTTTTATGGATAGGTCACTTTAAAAGTAATTATGCTCTCCCTATATCCCATTGTTTTTCCTATACTGTTTATGTAAAATATATTGCAGTTGTTGTTGGAATGGTTGCAGTACTTATGCTGTTTGATAGTAAACATACAATGGACTGAATTAATTTTAAGAATTTTATATTTTACATTTTGAAAAACCTACCCAAAAATGTTGAAGGTAAAGACTGGGAGACCTATTTACAATACAGGGAGTTACACTGGCAAATGGTATTAAATAAGACCCAGTCATGAGGAGTAAATAATAAATTGTCTATAAACAGTACTCTGGTTCTTAAAGTAGCAAAACTGTGAAAGATATACTTGTATGTATTTATATTGATGGTGTAGCGTTTTATATTTTGAACTGTTTCTATGAATGTGGGGGGAATTTTACCTTTGAAGGTTTAACTAATTAAATTTTTAACAGGGTAGTGGGCCAGTTTATATCTATTATATTTATATTAAAGATTTGCACTTATTTATTTTACACTATTATTTATTATGTAAAATTATAAGAAAGCAATTTAGAGTTTTTCTAAACTAAATAGATGTCAGTTTTCTTTATGCACTGAATATTTATTGGATTATTTTAAGGGGTTATTCCTCTGGAGTGTATATTTATTTATGATAGGAAGTAATGTGTTTGCCATTCTGATGAAGTTCTGTTTCAATAACAGAACAAAAGTGGTAAATCTTATATTTCTTTGTTCTGGGTCAGCATAGTTTGTTTATTTGTTTAGTGATTACAGTGACAAGGAGTTTTTATTAGCTATTTTATAAGGGATTCAATGAACAGAAGAACATTTTTAACAATGTTAGCTATACAGAGATGCCTCACATACCAAATAAAGGTTTTATAGAATGCTGTCACAAGACCAGCACTAGTCTTCATAGGGATAAAAGTTCATCTAATGAAACCTCTGACTGGAAAAAGAATGGGACAGAAGGCTGGTAAATCCACATGTTATGATTTACTATTACAGTGACTTCTCCTTGAAGAGCTTTTATTCTTGTGTTTTATAGTGTATTTCTGCTACTTAATCAATACCCCATTTAAGAATGCTTACTAGAGTTAAATGGTTCCCAACATGTCCCTAAATTCCTACAAATATAAATGTTTTTACTGCATAAAGTAATATTCTTGCCTGAAGTTATTTGCTACTTATTGCCACCCCTGGCAATATGAAAACCCAAGTTTTAGGTGCAATAAAACCAAATTTGAAGTCAGACACTCATATTCAAGATTCAGTCACAGAAACTAACACAATACTAAAAATGTGTTGCTATGACTAAAAACACCAATAACTCTGTGTTATTCATATGCAAAGTATAAGGGTAAAAACTATCATGGAAATGTAAGACTAGGCTTCTTCAGATCCTTACAGATCAATAGCGAGTGATAATGGAGAACACTGGACTGTAAGTTGCTTTTAAGAATGAGGACGCCAGTATTACCTGCATCACTACCATCTGCAATATAACACTTGGGAAGCTTTTTCAATCCACTTAAAAAAGTTAATAGATCAGCATGCATTTTAAAAACATTGAGTATTAAACTCTAATGTCTGATATTAAAGACTAACTGTATGTCTTAGTTATTTCCCAGAAAACCAAAAATTTCAGGAGGGGCAGGGCAAAAATAGGAGATAAAATCCAGACGTTAAAAAGTCAATAGTACAACAGGCTTTGCAGTTAACACATTTTCTGAACTAGGAATTTCTAATGTCTGACATTGATTATAATTTTCAGTGGTTTACCAGAAAATCAAACATTTTATGAGGGACAGGGCAAAATTAAGGTTGTTCTGTAGAAACCCACAGCCTTAGAAATGTTTACATTAGTGTTTCATGTGAAAGATCACTTAGGATCACGACTGATTTTTTTTTTAAACTTGTTTTTTTTTTCTGACATGACTTTATAAAATATTGTTTGTGATAAGGTTTAGTTTGTTACAGCAACAGCAAGCAACTGGCAAAGTGTGCTAATGCTGTAACATTCTAAGCAGTACACAAACACATTGCTAAGTCAAGTGTTCTCCTTTATCTCCCAATAGCCTAATGAGTACCTATGAACCTATGCACCTTAAATGTGACAATCAGTAGTGTTCTGCATGTTGTTTTCTTATGTTTTATACACATTTTTTTTCTTTTCTTTTTTGTAGCTTTTCTTGCTGGATCTACACTGTAAATAGGTTTTGCACAGTGTGATGTTTCAAGTCAACAAAATAAATAAATACATAATTTATTCCCTTCTTCATGTAACACATGCCCAGAATATTGATTTAAAACCTGGCAAACATATTAGGTTTGGCTAAATCATATAGACCAGTTTCCTAATTAATTTGGATAACAGGTTTTACAGTGGTATTTAGAAATGCATTTGAATAATTTTATCCATCAGTTGATCTTACTTGGAATGAAACTCGAGGAGCAGAGTGAGAAGGCAGCTGCCACAGGTAGCAGAAAGCCGGAATATTTCCTGAGGAGGTTAGACGACAGAACCAAAGAGGTAATACTGCTGCCTTCCTTTTCAATGGCTTCTATGCTGCTAGTGGTCAGATGCCAATGAGAAGTTGATTTATTTCTTCCTGACAGCAAACTGCCTCATACCAAAAATTATTTGAAGCAGTTGTTTCAATATACATGGCATAGGATATCAAATGTGGTGAGTTGGCCAATCACTGTTAAATTATTACTCCACCAAATTAATCAGATGCAGTTATCTCAAACTCAGCAGAGAGAATAATTTAGAAATGGGAAAAATGACTATTTTTGGACTGAGACTCCAAATTTCAAACTATGTAGATTTCAACATGTTAGGCAGTATATGAACTCTATCTGTATACAAGCCCTATTTTTATAACAACATTTTAAATTATTCTCCTATTCTTTTCTTTTGTTTACTATGACAAAAATGAATCAGTGCCACCACTTAGGAAAGGCATTTGCTCTTCCTAAATATATCTGTAGCGATCTTTGATGCCTGTCTCTATGGACTCCTATTGTATCTGTGAGACTTGATAGTATGAGTCCTGATACAGTAAGAAAGTAAATGCATTTAGGGCAAATGTAAGCCTAAAATTTCTGTATGTTAGATAATTCCTCCCTTCTTTGAGGCATAACAAACTTAGAGTTAGTATATATAAGTACTGAAGGTCTCGGGGTGCAGCCTAACCCACATCAGGATGTACAGAGGGTGTGCCCCCATATAAAAATTATTTTAATGTGTAACAGTGAGTTTTGTGCCTGCTGTGTTACTTTGAGAGAATAATGCTTAAGTTTTAAGAGTTCAGGACTTGCATTGTAGCATCTTAGATAGGCCATCCTGACTGTATTGGATCCATGTGCTGGAGCTGTTGTATAAATAATATATACCACCCCAACACTTAAAGTAATAGACAAAAACTGGTAACACATAAGGTGGATACTGAAGGGGTGAAATTGCTTGTGCATTAATAGCATGTAGGAAAAAGGTTGAAAGGCATAATACTGAATGCTGTTTCCTGTAGGAAATCATTGTCGGTGCGATTTCTAAGTTTGCACTGGCAATGATTCACTTGTTTTGGGAAATTTCTCCTTTCTTCGTGTTGATGCAACCTTGGAGTTGGTACATATAAGTCTGGGGGATGGGGGGCTTGCTCCCCATATTGAGGGTGAAGGAGGGCTTGCCCCCCCTGCAAAAAACAATTCAAATTGAATTTTTCATCTTTCTGTATTTCAGCATTTTTTTAAATTCTTTCAGCTCATCGGCTTTCAGGAAGTTGATGTTTCATAGCAGAACCTACAATTATAGTTGGGGAAGAGTAGATTCATAGGTTTCATAAGATCATAGGAGATTACTAGGCTAACAGCTTAAGAGCCCTTACAAGTCTAGCCAATATAACCTAAGGTTACCCAATTTATGGCACTAGGGGCGAGAGGATGGCTTGGGTTTGTGTGTATGCTTTGAATATCTTACAGACTGAATGAGATAGATGAAACAGAAGGTGGATGAATAGAGTGAAAATTTTTAGCTGGTTTCTGAAAAAAAGGCAGGAATGGAAACATGGACAGTAGGAAGGAACTTTTCTCTCTGCTTTGTTTCTCAGGCCAGACTATCTTGTTTTCAGCTGTGGTAGCAACATTATCCTGTGGTAGTAGTTTAGGTTCATAGGTTCATAGAGTTTTACAAGGCTAATGACTACAAGGGCCTTTTAAATCCTAGCCATGCATCCAAAATCCAGTACCCTTGATAAGTGTAAGCAGGGGCTTGGAAGATGAAACATTTACAAGCTGGGGCATGGGAGAGTAACCATTTGCAGGATGTCTGTATCCATTAGAAACATAGGTGCCAAACCAGGGATGAATTTTCTGTTTCCCACCTAATTGTCCAAGTTACATTTGAATTGGGTTAGGGAGGAGCTCTGCTTCAAGTGGGTGGGCAGCCTGTTCCAGAGAAGGGTTAGTCTCTGGGATACATACCTGTCTTTCTAGCAGGTACTGCTCATATGATAGGCAAAGTTTGAGCCTTTAGAATTAATAATTCTGGTGCTGTTTGTTTTGTGGATATGCAGGAGGTCCATCAGAGTGGGATCTGATAATGCCTTGTATGCCATGCATAGATCCCCCCTCAATAGCCTGTAGGAGACAGAATACAGGGATAAGGCCTTGACAGCAGTTGCAAACACCAAGAAAGCTACTACAGCTGATGAGTCAATATTCCTATGCTCCTTTGTTTAAATGAGACTGTTATCAGTGACGTCTCCTCCTTATATCCATAATTACACTGTGCAGATGGCTGTAGAAGCAGCTGAAATAGCAGAGGTGTTTGTCGCAAGCTGAAGTTTTCTCTTGGATCCCAAACTATGGTTTCTTTTTTTACATTCTGTTATCACCTACACCGTGGAAGGACATGCACTGAGCTCAGTTAGCTTGGCAGGCAGCTCCTATTTAATGATTTATTTGACTAACCATGAATCATTGTAGTGAATATAAATTATTATGTCATAACCATTATATAAATAATGTAGACATTAGGACATTTATCACTCATTAAATTATGACTGATGCATTGAGAGTACAGCATAACAAACTGCACCAGCAATCATTTTTCTCTGCTGCATAGGCACTTTAAGTACATCTGATAGTTATTGGAGTGACTATTTGACCTACTGATAATTAAGAGCATCTGTGATTTATTTATGTACAAACAGATATGGAGAATAGCCAGGTCTATACCATGTGCATCCAGGCACTTCTTTTTGTGAAGTAAGTTTGAAAGCACATAACACAGACTGGCATCTCAGTTTCTGTAACTGCATTCTTTGCATTAGTTTACTGGATTTCCCTGATATAGTTTCTGTTTTTAAGATAGTTGTTGTACGCCTGCACATTGAATACTTTTGTCAGATCAAACTGGTTTCTTCAGGTGTATGTACCAGTTTTAGGCCATTTGACAAGCACAAGGCAGTAGCCTGACGCAGTGATAACCCTGTAGGTGGTGTGTCTACATATGATGCAGTGTAATCTTTGCAGTGCAGAAGTGTTCTGTAGTTGAAAAGTACTGACTTCTGTATTTAACTAGCAACTAACTTATTTCATTTGCATAATATTAACAAGATGTATTGATTATACACTGTTTACTTGTTTTTCCAGAAACTCAGAAGCAGTTTTTCTTTGTTATAGTCCAAGCAAAAATTAAACGTTTTTGTGAGTTCTGGTTAGGTAAACTTGTATATATCAGTATTGGCTTGAAATTCAATTGGTAGAAAGCAGAAATGAGTGTGCTGGCTGCAATGTGCCAGGCAGGACTGTTCCTGCAAAACTGTAATGTTGCAAACATGGGCCTTGGTTTGTTTTCACTCTAGTTTATTTTTAACTTTTTTACTTGTATGTGATAATTTTCCTACCTTTTATATCTAGCTGTTTTTGTACTTGGAATTTGAGATGTGGAAAGAGATACAACTACTTTTTAATTCTGACTCACATATGCCCACAAGACATATTACTAGTGCTAGGTGGTGTTACCAGTCTTGGGTGTGACACAGTAGTATGTTGAAAGGTTCACAAATGCTACAAATAATCCATTTAATCATTAGCCACATTAAGAGTAGGAACAATGCAGACAATTATGATCAGGTCTCCAGTCATATCCAGTATGTTATGTATCTGAGACATGGAAGCCAATAAACTCAGGTCAAGAGCAAAGCTTGGGAGATGAATCTTGGCATTCATGTTGAGATATTGAGAATACATGGAAAGCATACCTCTTAACCTCTTAGCGCAAGAAATCTGGAAGAGGGCTAAAATAATGGGGGTGTGCAGAGGGTAGACAAAGGCCACAAAATAGGGACAAATATTAAATATTACTCTTATAAACTTAGAAAGTTACTTGAACAACAGGATTTGTGTTAGAATGCATTTTATAAATTATTTGAAGTCTGACGTGATTTACCAGAAAACCACAAATTTTATGAGGAATGGACCAAAAATATAATGTAAAAATCTGGACATTCTGCAAAAATATGGACAGTTAATAGGTATGTTGGAAAGACCCAATCATAATTTTATGCAGTGCATTGAGCTTTAGCTGCTCACATGTACTGCAAAAGTTCAGAAAAAAGTGTCTTAAATTTATAGCTTAGAAAGTCATAGCACATCGACTGCTGTCATACAGAGAGTGGCAACCAAAGAAGAACATTGGGAAGCCAGTAAACACTTTGAACTTAAAAAATGTCCAGACAAATGATTTACTCCCATTTAACAATTTCCTGTTACTCTTCTGCTTGCTGAGGGTGTGTGTAGAATCGTTAAGCACTTTTCTGACATCAGAAAGGTGCTTAACAAGTCTGTCTTTTTACTGATTTTGGAGCACAATCATGGTTTTTCATGCAATACAAAATATTTAATTATTTTACACATTAACTTATGAACATTTTTCTAAATTATTCCTGACATTTTAGTGTATTATGTATTTGATAGTCACAGTGCACTTGAGAAATGCAAAAATCACAGATTAGATCAGTAAAGTATGTACTGTGAGAGATGATAAGTATAACCTTTATTTCTTGTGCTACAATCTCTTAGAAGATAAATCCCTTCAGTCTGCAGGGTAAACGAGGATGAATGTTTGATAACTACACCAAGATGGAAAATTACTTTAAAACAATGTAGCACAATGTCACATGAATTTTGTCTAATAAGAATAATAATTTAAAATACATTTGTTAATATCAGATATTTTGTTATAAAAAGAATTGCAGTATTTTTGGTATTGTTTCTGCAGATATTTTGTTATGCTAATTTACCAATGGTAGTATAATATCCAGCTGAGCTTGGGGTAGATCTCCACCAGAAAAAGGGTAAGCTTTGCATGACAAAGCTATCTTTTCACTTTGTCCTGTTTAAATCAACTTAAACAAATAAGTAGAATAAAGTGGAGTGAAAGATTTGTTACACAATGTATAGTGCTTCTTCAGAACAAACTTCCCTTCCAAATTAAGCAGTGTGATTCACTATCTCCCTTTAAAGGGGAGATAGATAGCTAGATGGGCATTTATAAAGTCACTCCAAGTATGAATGGCCTGTCCCTCCTTGAATGGGAGGTCTAGGGTGAGTACTGGCAAGGTGTTAATTGCCTTCTGGCCCAGCTGCCTTGTATTTTCTATGATTCTATGATGATATAAGGATATTGGGACTGTCTTTGTTACTGCTGGCATGAGTTTAACTAGTTGCTTGGATTTACATTTAGCCTGTTTAGTGTGGTGTGCATCAGTTGGCCAGAAAATCTCCCTCTACTTTTTGTGGAAGATAAGGGCATTAAAAAGTGCTGCTCTGATTTCTAGTGGAGTCCATCAGGCCTCTTACATCATGCATGGCGGCTAACAGATTCATATAAGGTCATGTATTGGGCTGTACCAGGCATGTTGGTTAATGGCACTGAATACGCAGATTGACATGTCTGGAACTGCACCTCATATGCTTGCTAATGGCATTTAACATGCAGCTTTTCATGTGTAGGGCTGTACCTGGTATGCTTGCTAATTGCACTGAACATGCATATTCACATATGTGGAACTGCACCTGGTACGTTGGTTTATGACAGTGAACATACATATAATCACATATGTAGGACTGCACCTAGTATGTTGGTTAATAGCATTGCACATGCATATTCACATATGTAAGACTGCACCTGATATGTTGGTTAATGCCATTGTTCATGCATATTCACGTGTGTAGGACTGCACCTGGTATGCCTGCTAATAGCACTTGACATGCAGATTCACACGTGTAGGACTTAACCTTGAATGCCTGGTAATGGCATTGAACATGCAGATTCTCATGTGTAGGTCTACACCTGGTATGTTTGTTAATATTGAACATGCAGATTCAGATTTGTAGGATTGCACCTGGTATGTTGGTCAGTGGTATTGTACATGCATATCACATGTGTAGGACTGCACCTAGTATGTTGGTTAACAACACTGAACATGCAGATTCTCATGTGAAGGTCTGCACCTGGTATGTTGTTTAATGGCACTGAACACGCAGATTCTCACGTATAGGACTAAACCTTGTATGTCTGCTAATGACATTGAGCATGTAGATTCTCATTTGTAGGATTATATCTGGTATGACTACTAATGGCACTGATCATGCAGATTCCCAGTAGTAAGGTTCTATGTGTATCAGGCACTGTAAAAGAACAGAGAGGCAGCATAACTATCAAAGCACCCTAAATGTCTCCTCAGCTGTTTCTCAAACTACCATTAATGGTTCAAACTGCTATGCACTCTCCTTCCTGGGACCTCTACTACTCAGTAGTCCCACCACCATATATCTATCCACTATATGGTCTGCTATAGGACCTCTACTACTCAGTAGTCCCACCACTGTATATCTGTCCACTACATGGTTTGCTATAGGACCTGTGCCACTCAGCAGTCCCACCATCATATATCTATCCAATACATGGTTTGCTATAGGACCTGTATTACTCAGTAGTCCCACCAACGTATATCTATCAACTATATGGTTCTATATGACCTGTACTACTCAGAAGTCCCACTGCCATATATCTATCCACTACATGGTTTGCTATATGATGTAAGGTTGCTGGTGTTACATACTGTTAAATAAAATTAAGAATTCAATACACAGGCGGTTCAGATTCAAAAGTTTACTAGTGTACACCAGGAGGCAAAAAAACATACAAGTACAGAATTTTGTCTGACATGAAACAGGAAGCACACAATTTTATATAGGTTTAACATTCAAGCTATGCCCACCTTACTGACATGATATGTCACAGAGCATCTACATCACTTTAGCTTACAAGCCTCTATTCTTTTAATCTGCTGATGCAGTATATTTTAAAAAACTTTTCCTCTAGATACAATACGGCCTTGCTATCCAGCTGGTCAGTCATAATGTCTTTCTGTAAAGTTATTTGTTCAAGGTTTCATATCAGTTCGAATACAATAGCAGCTTCAGTCTTTTAATGCATGTCTTTGTTCTCTGTTATACTTTCTCACACAGCTGCGTGCTATCTAAGTAACACATATACAAGGCCAGATCATTCCAACAGGAAAGAGCAGAAGATTTCATTATTTCACACATTTAATTTCCTGACCCAGCAGATAATCACTTATGAAAAGCATAAACATTAAAACTTGCTAAACTAGCATTCTGTCAGGGTCAAAGATCAGCGTTTGCTTCAAGCCACACTGCAGTTTCAAAACTACTTCACATTTAGACATGAATTAATTTTACTACTATATGATTAATAGAATAAAATGCATTATATACTACTTTGCTTTTAAACTAGCATTTCTCATGTATTCAAATACACATTTTTCTAACATTTTCCCCCCATTAATACTTTTTATTCTATTTTGAAGTATGCATAGTGTCATTTCATCTCCTAGCCTTTTCCACTCAGGATTTTCAGCTAGGTGAGTCATTTAATCTATACTTCAGAAAAAGCGTCATCTGAAATCAATCTTTCAATTTCAATATCTTGGTAGAAAGTTTCAGTAACAGATACATCAACAAAATCTTTGATTAATCTTTTCATGCAGGGAATTCCACAGCAAACACATGCTCCTATTAGGAGTATACCCACACAAATGGCAATCAGAATATTCATTAGGATGGAACCCCACCCCCAAATAGATTCTGGAAAAAGTCCGTCAGTGGGTTTGGGCCTGGTTCAGTCATGGCTGATACTTGCTGAATTACCTCTAGGTGGTTATTTATCTCATGATGATTGTCAGGAATAAAAGCACAGCATTCTTCTTTGATAAGTGCGCATGTACCACCTCTCGCCGCTAGGGTGATGTCAAGAGCCATCCGATTTTGTAGCACAACAGTTCTCATTGCATTCAGTTCATCAGTCACCAATTCTAGGGCGGAAAAAGTTGCATTACTCATTACTTCGAGAAGTTTCGACAACTTCCTCAGCTCCCAGATCGATTTGACTGCTCCATAGGCTGGGAATATTCCTGCCCAGGATATAACACTGTCACTCAAGTCCATATGAGTCAATTAGCTTTTGTCTTTTACTGAATTATGGTCTTTCCAACCAGCTTCAATCTTCCCAACTGGATTCACAGGTTTCTTAACTGGACCTTCGGATTTTCGAGCTGTTTCTCTTACGTTTTGTATCTTACCCAAAGGTAATTCTGCAGTATGTCTTATTGCCAGAACCAAGTAACCCAAAAAACAACTGCCGGACCAATTCTCAGGTAACCATTTATATGCCTTTTTCCCACAAATAAAATAACAGTTTTCTACTTTAGTACTAATACGCATCAGCCCTGCATGAAACATTTTCTGATCTATAACTGACAATTGTTTAAACAAAACTGAATTTTTTTTAATGTCACTCATAGTTGTTTTCAATGAGTTTAAATATGAGTCATAATTAGTATTACAAAAAGTATTGCCATTGCTATTCTTAATATAACATCGGTAAGATATGGTTATATTACAATTGCTCCAGCCCACCTGGAGAGTGTCATTTTTGTAGAAACATACAACTCCTTTTTGTGTGACAGGTAAAAATAAAGCTATTTTGTCCTGTGATCTCACAGTTCCTGTGTCGAAAAGTAAATTCTCCCAAGTCTCATTTATCCCCAAAGGGATAGCGGATATTATCAGTCCTCCATATGCTGTTGGTATAGCTGTACAAACCCAGCAATTTGAAATGTTCATAGTCTCTGCATACACACGTTTCATGTATAGGTATGTGTTAAAATTTGGATGCCAGTCTATAGACGTTTCATCACGCCTTCCCACTTTCACTTGTGTGGTTGTGTGTAGGATAAACCACAGCAAGAGGAAAATTGTCACAATTACAGTTAATAAATGTACACACAACAAAATGATTATGCAACATCTCTGGGGTTGATCTAAACTTCTATTCACTTTGTTTTTGGCCATCTCGGTCTGGTTGTGTATCAGTCACAAAGTTTTTATCAAGTTGAAAGTTCTTTACCGGTTTACAATGCGTCAAATGAACCCAGGACGTCCTCTCAGCCACTCTAACTGCAGTAGGCGTTGCCAACAGAACCTGGTACGGTCCCTCCCACTTTGGACTCGCCCAATTCTTCCTTTTCGTCACTTTCACCCAAACGTATGTCCCAGGAACCACGACTGCTTCCACCGGTCTGGTCTGTTCCTTATCTGAAAAAGAGTTAAGCTGCAAAACAGATTTATTTGTTAACAGTTTCCTCATATAACTAGCTAATGAACTGTCAGCCTCTTGCTCTGCAGGCATGAGAGCTTTCCACTGAGGCACATAATATGCTCTCCCAAAAACCATTTCAAAGGGAGTCAAACCCTTTACATTTGGAACCATTCTCATACTCAGCAGTGCTAAAGGCAGACAGTATATCCAATTCTTTTGGGTCTCCTCTACTAGCTTCCTAAGTTTATTCTTTAAGGTACCATTGTACCTTTCCACCAGTCCTGCTGACTGTGGGTGGTAAGCACAATGGTTCTTCAAGGAGATACCAAAAAATCTCCCAAGCTGGTGAATCGTTTGATTCACAAAATGTGTGCCATTGTCACTATAAATCCTTTCCGGAATGCCAAATCTAGGGATTACTTCTTTTATCAGGGCTTTTGCCACTGTTGCTGCATCCAGGCTTTTGGTTGGAAAAGCTTCTACCCATTTAGAAAACATATCTACAATAACTAAACAAAACTTTTTCCCTTCACATTTATTCAATTCTATGAAATCCATACAAATAGTATGGAACAGGTATGGTGGTATAGGAAAACTTCCTTGCTTGGTTTTAAATGCCCCTTGTGCGTGATGCTTGTTAGAAGTATGACAAGCTGCACAACATTGTTTGTGTAATTTGTGTATCCATATGTTTGGAATATTTGATTTACTAACTGTACCATCCCCCCTGTTGAGACATGGCACTGCCCATGGCTCAACAAAGCTGCATATCTAAATAAATTAGACGGCAATATCGGTTTTCTTTCTTTGGAAATGTACAGTCCATTCTCAAGAATTGCACCTCGTTTTACCCATTTTTGTTTTTCTGCTCTTGTAGTAAGCATCTGCATTGTTTTTAACATGTCTAAATCTAAAATCTCAGAGGGTTGTAATTCCTCATTTAAAAGTAAAGTTTCTGAGTCTGAGGCTGCTTGCTTTGCAGCTGCATCAGCTCGTGCATTGCCTTTTGAAATGATATCCTGCTGTTTTGTATGAGCTACACATTTACAAATAGCTACTTTGGTAGGTAACTGAATAGATTCTAATAACTCCAAAATAAATTGCGCATGATTAATAGGTTATCATTCCTCTATTTTTCCATTGTTGTGCAAATACATATACTGTAGAAAAAGCATACTGACTATCAGTATATATGTTCACACTTTTATTTTTTTCTAAAGTACATGCCCTTGTCAAAGCTATCAATTCTGCTGCTTGTGCAGATAAGTTGTGTGGTAAGGATTGAGCTTCTAAAATTTCAGTGTCTGTAACTACTGCATACCCCACCAGATTCTTCCCTGTAGGACCCCTTCTGCATGAGCCGTCCACGTAATATGTCACCTCGGCATTATCCAAGGGCATATCTGTAAGATCTTGTCTAGGTAAAGCTAACTGTTCAATTTCCTGCAGGCAGCTGTGTGGTGTGCCCTCCGCAGGAGTTGGAAGTAATGTTGATGGATTCAATGTTGTACATCGTTCAATTGTCATATGAGGTTGGCTCAGCAGTATAGTCATACATGAAAGATGTCTAGCAGGAGAAAGGTATGCCACTTTCTCTTTCAGTAAAATTATTGCAACTGCATGAGGCACTCTCAATGTGAGAGGGTGGAATAACACCACTGAGGCCGAAGCCTGTACTGCCATTGAGGCTGCAACTACTGCTTGTACACAGTGAGGCAAAGATCGTGCCACTGGGTCTAACTGTGATGAATAGTAGGCTATGGGGCGTTGCTTGTCCCATGTTGTTGCATCAATACTGACGTCATATATCCTTGCTTACAATCTACGGTCTGAAAGAACCGTTTGTGATAATTTGGAAGTCCTAAAACTAATGAAGAAGCTATTAACTGCTTCAACCTGCAGAAAGCCGTTTCTGCTTCAGTTGTCCATTGTAAAATGTCTTGTGCTGCCATTGGTGTCTTATATATCAAGTCAGTCAGTGGAGCAGATTCCAAAGCATAATTTCGTATCCAGCTCCGACAAAAATTAGTTATACCTAAGAAAGACATCATTTCTTTCTTGGTTGTTGGTTTGGGTGCTTGCAAAATCGCTGTTTTTCTTTCCTCATCTAGTATTCTACCTTCATTGGATATTACATATCCTGGGTATCTAACTTGTTTTCTCCAAAGTTGTAACTTACTTTTGTTTACTTTGTGTCCTTGTGTTGCTAAAAATTTCAATAATGCTACAGTATCCTCCCTGCACTGTTGCTGGGTGGGTGCTGCTAGCAAGATATCATCTACGTAAAGTAGAATTTGACTACCTCCCGGTGGGGTAAATCCTGCCATGTTACTAGCCATTTCTTCTGCAAATATTGTTGGGCTCTCACAATATCCCTGTGGTAGTCGAGTATACGTATACCTCTTACCCTGAAATGTAAATGCAAACCAATATTGACTATCAGGATGAATAGGTATTGAAAAGAAAGCATTGCTAATATCTACCACAGAGAAATACTTCTGTTGCGGTTCTAAATCATTTAACAAAGTATGTGGGTCTGGCACCGTGGGTGCTCTAGGTATTACTGCATTGTTTACAGCTTGTAAATCTTGTACCATCCGCCATTCCCCATTTGCTTTTTTAACAGGAAATAGGGGTGTATTACATGGTGAATCAGGAGATTCTACCAGTACTCCTTCTTTGAGTGATGCTGCTATTATAGGCTTAATTCCTATTTCTGCATCCTTTCTCAAAGGGTATTGTCTTTTCTGTGGTCTAAAAGCTGACTTTGGGGTAATTGTAACTGGTCCTGCTGTTCGAATAAGTCCTACATCTGACTTGCCTGTTGACCAGAGAGTTGTTGGAATTTCACATAAGGTCTTTTCTTCTTCTTCTAATAAGAATGCTAATCAGCTGTCCTCGCTAGATTGCAAGTGTACAGCTGGATGTGTCTGTGTCAACCAATTCAGTTTTTGTTTTTGTATCCCTTGTTCTGACAATTCTAAATCAGTCTGTTTCTCCCATCTTGTTACTTTTTCTCCTAAATCTGCCCATTTAACACCTTTGTTCTTTGTCAAGCTGACATGTGGCAACCGATTCGATCTATACAATGCAAGGAATTCTTGAGGTAATGAATAGCTAACTACACTGTTCCCCTCAGCATCCCAGTACAAAGTATGCAAAACCAATCTAGTTGCATGATTTCTAAACAATTCTTGCTCATATTCTCTATCAGGTCCTGGTGTAGTACAGTAGTATAGAGTACAGTGTAACAAATGCTGTCGATCAGTGTCAAGGGAGGGGGCTTTACTGATGGCTACGTTCATCAGCTCCTCGGTTACTGCCCCTGGACCAGTCGTGACTAGGTCCTGGCTGTACCAGTAAAAAGTTTCACCCTCCGGTCGCACTACAAAGGTATCCATTTGTCTCTGTGCCTCCATACCTTGTACAGTTGGAACTACTGCTATGCCAGATATCTGCATAAGGTCCCTGCCCAATAGGTTTACTGGACATTTTGCAGAAACAACTATTTTACTTCTCTGGGTCATACCTGAAACTGGGTCAGTTATTGCTATATCATGGGAAGGTGGTTCCCTGTATAGCTGTCCATTTGTGGCTTTTACTAGTATATAATCAGGTGATTCGGATTGTTCTGGTAACTTGGAGGGGTGTATCAAAGTCTGTGACGCTCCTGACTCACACAGGAATTTGACTTCCCTTCCCTCCACCAGAAGTGTAACTTCCGGTTTCGTATCTGCCAAGTAGAGCTCTAAGCTCAATAATGCTAAGTCCAAAATTTCACTTTCTTCATCCTCCATATCTACTTGCACTTCCTCTACTCCCTCTATTACATTTACATTTGTTTTCTGTTGTTTAAGTTTTCCTGATGATTTCTGACTTTTATTTGATGTATCCTCACTATCATATAGTCAGTCTTCATCTCCCTTATCTTCTGTGATTACCTTTTTGTTTTGCCTACAATCCCTTGCTAGATGTCTTTTTTTCCCACACTTGAAGCATTCACCTTTCTTTTTCCTCTCTTCAAAATCTTCTGATCGTTTGTCAGACTGTTTGTTTCCCTGGGAATTCTTCTTACCCGTTTTACCTGACTGTAATACAAATACTTCAGCTCCGTCTTCAGCAGTGAAGACTTGTGCCTTCTTTTTCTTTTTACTATTAAAATGTCTCTCAGCATGTCTAGCGTATTCGAGTAAGGCTTGTAGCCTCCCTGTTCGATGATCTATCATATGCTTCGTAATGAAGCTACTAACAGGTGCAATGCAACCTTTCAAAAATGCATTTTTTAATTGTTGTTCATACAGGGAATCATTCGTTTGGTTCTCAGGAACCGACATACCGCTATGATTATTAAAACATTCTAATAATCTAGCATAATATCCATCTATTGTCTCATTTTCCTGTTGTATGCATTGATTAATGCAAGTCCAGTCTGCTCTAGGTTTCCATTTCTCAGAGATTCGGTCTGTCAGACCTTTCACTCTGTTGTCTAACTCTGTGTCACTATGTGGGAGTGGTCTAAGCTCTGCATTATGAGGATTCCAGGTGCCACAAATCATGTGCCAATCTGGACCTATAATTTGTCTTACTACTTTTTCTACCTCTTCCCCATTCAAGTGGTAACTTAACCTCATGCCTTGAAAATCTTCTAAAAATTTCGTAAAATTAACTTTCGGATGGGGGATTCCCTCAGTAGCCTTCCGGATGTCTTCTGGTGTCCATGGTCTATATACTAAGAGTGTTGGATCCTGCCCTTCCTGTCCTACCTGAGGATTTGGAACTTCTATAAGTGGGCATATTTCTTCCTCATTCTCATCCTGTAGATTTCTCTCTATTTGTTATGATTCTGTGTCCCTATGTGTTTTCCGTGTTCGGGACCTAGTCTCAATAGGATCTATAACAAATGGTTGTGGTCTTGCTGAAACTTCAGGATAACGCGGAGGCGGACCAGCTTGTCCACTCACTTCAAATCCTTAAAAGGGTAAGGGAGGGGGTAAGGGAGGAGGAGGAGGAGCTGTCGCTATTACCAAGTTATTATCCTCTTTGTCTAAGAATAATGTTTTTGAATTTTTAAGCTTCTGTTCTCTACGATTTGCTTCCTCAATCCACCTGTGTGCTTGAGGAATGCCTAATTGGCGTTGCTTTTATGCCTGACCTCCTGCATCAGATTTAAGCTGTTTAAGGAGTTTAACTAGTGAAGGTTTATCTAGTTTACCATCAAATTCATATTTACTAACCCATTTCATATAATACCTAACGTTATCAGAACGTTGCAATTGCATGTATTTTGCGTCTTCGGTTAGGGGCGGATCTCGCGAGGTCTTAGTGCACTTATTACCCATGTCAAAGAAAATGTTACGTAACCCTTTTTTTTATCACGTGATATCAAGTTCTTAGTTCCTGTTTACAGTTTATCTAGAATAACTGTCTACCTTATTCTGTTACCCTGATCTATGACCAGATATACAGCACTTCCTTTTGTCCCTGATCTGCAAAACAAATCTTGACAACAGTAACCTAGTCCCTGATCTAAAACAGAAAAAAGGCATATTCTTCCTACCTGTGCCTCCAGTATTGAAAATCGTTCAACTTCCGCTTTTCGGCCACAGATCAGAAAGTGGCCAGCCTCTTTACACACGACAATTCAGTTGGAGGTCTTTTCACTCAAGAAGAACCATTTCGGTAACTTCTCCTGTGCAGTATTCGACCACCGATATGCTCTGATCTGCAGCTTACCAAGGGAATTCCGTCTTGCGAAGGACCAAACTGTTAAATAAAATTAAGAATTCAATACACAGGAGGTTCAGATTCAAAAGTTTACTAGTGTACACCAGGAGGCAAAAAACCATACAAGTACAGAATTTTGTCTGACATGAAACAGGAAGCACACAATTTTATATAGGTTTAACATTCAAGCTATGCCCACCTTACTTACGTGATATGTCACAGGGCATCTACATCACTTTAGCTTACAAGCCTCTATTCTTTTAATCTGCTGATGCAGTATATTTTAAAAAACTTTTCCTCTAGATACAATACGGCCTTGCTATCCAGCTGCTCAGTCATAATGTCTTTCTGTAAAGTTACTTGTTCAAGGTTTCATATCAGTTCGAATACAATAGCAGCTTCAGTCTTTTAATGCATGTCTTTGTTCTCTGTTATACTTTCTCACACAGCTGCGTGCTATCTAAGTAACACATATACAAGGCCAGATCATTCCAACAGGAAAGAGCAGAAGATTTCATTATTTCACACATTTAATTTCCTGACCCAGCAGATAATCACTTATGAAAAGCATAAACATTAAAACTTGCTAAGCTAGCATTCTGTCAGGGTCAGAGATCAGCTTTTGCTTCAAGCCACACTGCAGTTTCAAAACTACTTCACATTTAGACATTAATTAATTTTACTACTATATGATTAATAGAATAAAATGCATTATATACTACTTTGCTTTTAAACTAGCATTTCTCATGTATTCAAATACACATTTTTCTAACACATACAAGTTTTCTTCATGTCAGTAGTAAAAGCACTATGGAATATGTCATCAGAGAGAAAACAAAATCAGCTTCGTACAGGGTAATAGCATCTATCATAAACATGATATACTCTGAGGAAGTGTTGATGTTAAAGATTAGGAGTTAAAATACTTAAATCTGATAATTATATGCCTGCATTCACTAGATTAAATGTAAATTCATAATCTGGTGATGTTTAATATTTCCCTAAACATTTTCAGTAAACTATTCTTTTGAAATGTATTTAGGAATAGATATACAAAAAAAGTCAAATTTTTTAAGCAAGCATTGTTTTTTCTACAGAAGATGATCTTCTTTTTCTTATGTACCATCAGAACTACTTAAAATGTAGATGCTTGGTAAAAGTGGAAAAAACTATTATATGTTTCCTGTTATAGGCAGCTTGTATCGTAGATAATGCGATCATGAAATTTTAAATGATGCTGACATCTCATTACATAAACTGTCTGCCACACTGAAGCCTTAAAATAGCTGCAGTACTGAACTCTAACTGCAGGCAAAAGTGCACAATTTAAATTTAAGTACTTCTTTTCATACGTAAATTGTATGCAGCAATACTGATGCCTTACAATGACTGCTACTGAACTGTAAGTGTAGACACGGTTTATAAAAATTTGCTGTGTGTAAAGGAAGTATTGAATAAAATATGACCTGCAGATTCAAGTATGTGTAATGTTTTCAGAAATTTAAATGACTACACATACAAACTTTAAATTGATGTAAACTTTTTATTTTTATAACTGTAAAATGAGTAATTCATAGATATCTAGTGTCACTCTCCTACTTTGGACACAATAGAAGAGTCTGCGTGGGTTCTATTCAAGCAGCTTTATTGTATACAAACACATCACTATAGAAGTATACTGACTTTAACGTAAGTAACTTATATACAAACTAACAGCTGCAATCATGCATGCTCACTCTCTGGCTACTCTTTCAAGATGGCACTAGGGATTGCACGTGTCTGGAATTTATACGTGCATGTACAGTCTTTAACATGCTTCTTAAAGACACAGCACACATCTACATCTAGCTCTGCAGAACCAATTGTACAATCAATACTAACTTCTTAAGTGGAGAGGCCAGGGGAAGCACTAATGATAGTGAGATATGAACACAATAATAAGATGTCACAGTGGCACATACTGGTGGGGATTCAGACACAGACATTGTCTACCTGTGATATGCTAATTTTCATGGGGATCATCATATGAAGAGCTCATGGGGGGTCATCCTATGAAGAGCTGCACAGATAATCAGACATGTTATAAACAATGAATAGTGGTGGCAGCCCGAGCAAAGGGACTGCATAATTAAAGAGAAGTGTACTGACAATGGGAGAAGCAGTGTTAGGCTACTGTATGGCCAGAGCAGTGCTGCAGTACGGTCTGTGGTAGATGTGATGCATATGACAAGAAAGGAAGTGAGCACAGCCAAAGCAATGCACACTAACATGCATAATGTTGCACTACATATCTGCATCTTGCACTAATCCAGCACAAGAATGGGATCATAGTCACCATCAAATAGATCACTGTGAGTGTGAAGTGTGCCATGAATGGGGAAATAGGAAAGGGGAGAACAACCAATGGGGGAAAGCACACAATGGTAATCATAAGGGTGGTGGTGTGGGAGAAAAGTTTTTTTTTGTTTGTTTGTTTCAGCAAAAATAGTGACCCTTCTTTCATATATAGAAAATAAGGGCAGATGGGGGTCATAGTGAGAGAAGGCTGTAGATAAGACAGCAAGAGAAGGGCAGGTAGTAGGGACAAACAGACAAATGTAAAACAGATTCAGGTACATAGGGGTATAGAGGATGTAATCCTCGCTTTTCCATAACACCTTGCAGTATGTGACTGCTATGTTCACTTCCCATGATGCTACCCAATCTCATCTTGTTGCAGTTACGTTTTACTTTGTCACCCCACATCTGTGCAAGTGAAGATGATGACTGTGCCATGCCTACCTCCTAACATATGTGGACATGGTAATGTGTGATGCATAGCATGGCCACTCCATGAACTGCCATGAATAGCATGGGTGTGATGATGCAAGCATCATTTTGCTCTGGGTTGACTGTGCTGTTTCATAGCTGTGGACCAGATGCTGCCTCTTTAGCAGTATTTAATTGCATTTTGTCTACCTCTGCTTCCACTTTAGTATTGGTTCGGTATGTCCCTTACCTAACTTTTAACCTTTCCCATTTACTCCTACTACTAACAGTATGGAATGCCCTTCCAAGGTATTGCCTTGCTGCTCCAGTCTTTTGAACCATGCCATGTTGTGCAATGCTGTACACACAACAAAATTCTTGTGTCAGATTTCATGACTTTATTACAGTGCTGCGCCTGACAATATCCAGGTAATAGAAGCATAGTTTGAGTAGTCTGAACTCCTGATTCAGTCCATTTCAGTTTGTGATAAGTTATAGGCCATTTCCTGCATGGTCTGTGGTGATTGCATTTGGGAAGAGTCATCGACCAGAGCTCTAGGGGATATCCAGCATCAACAGCATATTATTATTATTATTATTATAATATGTTGCCTTACCTCTGCATGCATGGTTCATGTGTGTGTGTGTGTGTGTGTGTGTGTGTGTGTGTGTGTGTGTGTGTGTGTGTGTGTGTGTGTGTGTGTGTGCATATGTGTATGTGTATGTATGTATAAACCTGTCTGTTTAGCTTGTGTTTACACTTACCAACTAGATGAGAAATCCCCTCACAGGAAGCTTTTGTATAGGTTAAATGTGCACTCTTTGTGAGTATGTGAGTATCTTGAGAACAGCCTGCATGGCATACAGAAGCATTAGAAGTACATTACAACTGCCTCATAATCAAGACTGGAAGCTTTCCCTGTTACCCTATTACAGTCCCTATGGATCAGGTAAGGCCTTGTTTTAGGTTACAGTGTTCAGTTCTACATTTCTGATGCACAGATTATATGGTTGAACAAGGTAAAACGAAACAACAGCAGAAATTATTTGAAATATACTAGCACAGCTATAACATTTTATTAGCTCTGCTATTCTATTATGAAATACCCGTAAACAGTCTCAAAGAAGACAGTACCCTTTGTTGACAGGAGCACTCTCTATGCTTACATATCACTGGCAAGGTTTCTGGCTACAACACTTCTGTCTGAAATGACAATGCAATCAAGCAAATAATGTCAGACAGACACAGATGTATACAAAACATTCTGAGTAGAAATTTAATTCATGTAACAGAATCCTGACCTCTTATTCCATATCTAATGATTCATTCTGACATGACACAATTACGTTTATTCTTCTCCCACAAGTCAACTTTCTGGCAGACCCAAAGCATTCTGAGTGTATTTCCATGTCTGGTACATAACTATATTTTCTCACATGCACACTTACTGCGCTGAAGAAAAACAGCCCTTTGCTATACACAGAAGTTTCAAGGTTGAATTTTCCTTATTTAACAAATGGCCTCAGTAGAGTATGCAATCTGTCCTGTTGTATTATGAAACTCAGTGCAGGAACAACTTAATAATTCTGTAGTTGTAGTAATCAAATTCTTAATATTATAAGAATAAATGCTACTGTGCTACGTTAACTGTAACAAATGTCAGCGATGCTAGCTTTAACTGTAATGCAAAATTGTACCTACTAGTAAATGCATGCAGTATTAGATTTAACTGTTGGGCAAAATCACACATAATAGTACTGTAGAATCCTATGTCTTCACACTCTACTTATGAGGGGCTTGAAATGCATGCAGAGACAAAGTGTGTGTCCCTTTACAGTCCTTGATGGGGGGTTGTTTGCATGCTGTGCTTCACAGGGCATCAGGAAAATAGGCAATTATGAAAAATGCCCACAATAGTGGTTCATTTCTCTGCAGTCCTGAGAAACTAGACAGTCTCCTTCGCATGCTACATCATGATGTCAAGCAAGTATTGCAGGATTCTTGAGGTGGATATCTGCATTTTCCCTAACATGTCCTCAGTAGGTCACTGAAAGGTCCTTTTAGCAAGGATGAATAAAGTTACACATGCCTACCTTAGTATCCAAAGGAATGGGCATATTGTGAGTCCCCCTTAGTTCCACTTGTGGGTGTCACATTTAAGCATGATCTCTTACAGTCTTCCACAAAAAAATGGTGCACAATCAGCTGGTTACTCTGCTAGTAGTATGTCAGCTGCTGTCAGTACCTCCTCCATTGACACAGATGGCCACAGTGCACAACATTCCAAGCAAAGGTTTTAAGGGAGCTTATTAACACATGCTCCTGACTCATGGTTGCTCTTTCTCCAAACATCACTCTCTTCAAGTACACCAAGATTCTTGGGTGTGAAAATGAGTATATGCCAGGACACAGCGCAGGTATTTTATACATTTCTGAATAGGTCCACTGTTTTGGTATAGTCTTTTGCATAGGCAGTTCTGGGCCATTTGCATAAAGGTACTAATTTACATGCCATTATGCATGCACTAGCACACATTGTATACCATGCATGCTACGTTGTCTGTTGTGTGACTGTGACCACGCTGTCTGGGAATTCTCCACATCATGCATGTTATGTGCTATGTTGTCTTGCACAATATTCCAGCTGAAGATGAATCCTAATCACTCTCTGGGTTCTGCTGCTCTCCTGAGAGCTAGAATACTATTGTGAGTATAAGAGCTAGTCATTTCAAAATTTGTCCTTAATGCCTCTTTAATGCTAATTTTCTATGTTAACACCATCATCCTTTTCCTCTTATGACTTCCTAATAGACAGTGAATATTTTTTACTTCACAGAAGATCATTTCATTAAAGACCACAAAACTGAAACCATTTAGATCAACAACCTCTTCACTGAAAGACCAGTTAAATAAATGTACACAAAGCATACATATAATTATACATAGTGTTTTTGAAGAATACTGGCTTCTCACTCATATACAGAATGCAACACTCCACAAACAATGTAATTCTTACACTAAATTTAAACCAAAGTCAAACCCTTAAATCAAATCCCAATTGAGACTTATACTTTAACCCTAAAGTCAGTAACATTTACGTGTATATAGCAACTAATTCAACCAAATGAACAGGTAACAAAATTCAGTCTGGATTTCCACCATAATACATATAACTGGACTTTCAATCAGTGTAGACTTCAATAAAAATAACTAGACCAAACTACCTTAATGTAATGGTTTCTGATGAAATGATTCTCTGTGAAATGACGAAACATCATGGAATTTGCATCTGGGATATCATCATCAGGCTATGATTTATCTGTATCCAGTGACAAGATGATGATATCATGCAATAACCTTGTGTGGGATATCATCATCAGGCTACGATTTATCTGTATCCAGTGACAAGATGATGATATCATGCAATAACCTTGTGTGGGATATCATCATCATATCTGTGTCCAGTGACAAGATGATGATATCATGCAATAACCTTGTGGGATATCATCATCAGGCTCTGATTATCTGTATCCAGTGACAAGATGATGATATCATGCAATAACCTTGTGTGGGATATCATCATCAGGCTACGATTTATCTGTATCCAGTGACAAGATGATGATATAATGCAATAACCTTGTGTGGGATATCATCATCGGGCTACAATTTATCTGTATCCAGTGACAAGATGATGATATCATGCAATAACCTTGTGTGGAATATCATCATCAGGCTACGATTTATCTGTATCCAGTGACAAGATGATGATATCATGCAATAACCTTGTGTGGGATATCATCATCTATCTGTATCCAGTGACAAGATGATGATATCATGCAATAACCTTGTGTGGGATATCATCATCAGTTATCTGTATCCAGTGACAAGATGATGATATCATGCAATAACCTTGTGTGGGATATCATCATCAGGCTACGATTTATCTGTATCCAGTGACAAGATGATGATATCATGCAATAACCTTGTGTGGGATATCATCATCAGGCTACGATTTATCTGTATCCAGTGACAAGATGATGATATCATGCAATAACCTTGTGTGGGATATCATCATCAGGCTACGATTTATCTGTATCCAGTGACAAGATGATGATATCATGCAATAACCTTGTGTGGGATATCATCATCAGGCTACGATTTATCTGTATCCAGTGACAAGATGATGATATAATGCAATAACCTTGTGGTGAACATTGTTTTCAGTATTTAAATTGTGCTGTGCCAATGGAAAAACTGCCCTAAAAAGCAACTCCGGTATCCTAAGACTGGTGTGTCAGTCTTACTGCATCAAGAAGTCAAAGCTTTCTTTATACACATTGCTGCAATGATGTCATCATCCAGCAGGTGTAGTAGATGTCTGCTTGTTAATGCTTACATAAAGTCTTTTAGAGGGTTAAGTAATGCTTTGTGCTAGTGACTGAGCCAAACCAAGTGTAGCAGGAAAGTTTGTCTAGTCAGCTCTGAAACATTGATAAATGAAGCCTTAACTATTGTCCAGATTTCATTTTCCATGTAACATTTTTTTGAAAATGATGATATACGTATCTTAAGTCATCCTAGACATCCATTGTCTGCCTTAAAGAGGTTATGCCCAGAAAGCCTGGGAACAAGACACATTTAATGTACATATACAGAAAAAAAATCCTCAACCTAAGGAAATCCACAAGAATAATCATAAACGTTGCAAAGGCTTTATGTCTTAGACAAAAACAAGTTACTTATTATACTAAACCAAAGCTCTTCTGGAAATAAATAAAGCAGTTGTCAGGTGCCATTACCAACTCCCTAAGCAATAATAAAAAGATGTTCTTCCACTCAACAACCTAAACTTTATCATAGAATATCTGCATTTTCATCTGCCTGATCTGCAGCATCTTACTGATATCTTTCAGACTTACCCTTCACTACTCTCAGTCACCTGGCATCCAGCCACATTTACTCACTAGCATCATTTGCTGCTACCTTCCACTCTTCTCACATCTCAATCAAAGAAAGTAAAGCACCCCTACTAATATACTTCCATAGGGGTTAGGTTCAGGAAGCTTTGTTCAACATTCCTCAGACTAGCAGCAGAGAAAATAATCAAAATCCTCTAGCCTTTCACTAACAAATGGCACAGTTCCTTCTCTTTTTAAAAATGCCATAGTAATCCCACGCTCAAAAATGACCTCCTTCATTGACAGTTACTAAACTAAATTAATTAATTAAATGAATTAATTAACTAAAGACAACCAATCAATATCAAGCCTCTGTCCCATTACAAAAATCTTTGAAAAGTGACTATACGAGCAACTATTTAAATACATAAATAGTTATGGGCTTCTCCGAGATGAACAACATGGTTTTCACAACTTATTCAGTTTCCTGACAGCTCTTTTCACAACAACTCTTTCCATTTACAAGAACATGAGGAATGGGATGATTACTGCTGACCTATGTATTGACATGACCAGAACAGTCTGAGACTGTTAATCATGAACTCCTGCTTAATAAACTATAGAAACTAAACTTCAGGAATAATACAACAGCACTGTTCCAAGCTACCTGACAGGACTCTTCAAAGTTACAATAATTCATTCCCTGTTACTGCATCATTTAGCACCGAAATCTAACATTTGTCCTCCATGCCTAAAAGGTGTAAAAGGGCAAACTGCTACTTCACAGAGCTCTCTCATGAGTGTGCAAGAAATGCCTACTTGCTTCCCACAATATCATACGCGGCCCCACTTTACAAATCTGAATTCAACCCAGCTTGCAAAACTTGAGCAGTACTTCAAAAATTATCCAAGTTTGCAACCAATGTAAACAACAGAACCCACCACTGCACCACCATAAAACAATTAATTTGACCTTAATATACAAATTATCTCAACTACCGTCAACAAAAAATATTGCACATGAAATTTTACACATTCCAGACAGCTGCCCGCTCCTTAAGAATTTTCTTCAGTGATGTACTCCTACTAGAAAACCTCACTCCATTGATAAATTCTTGACATATACCACTCCCTGCTGTAACTTCCATGATGACTCCTTTTATAGTACCTAAGTCGCTAAAATTTGGACAATTTACCCACATCCATCCAATAGATTAGCACATCTAACCTCTTCAAGTGTTCACTAATCTCATATTTCAAAAATTCTTGGATCCGCCATTGTACCTCCCCCATGGATAACTCCCTCTGTCTCTGGCAGCTTTGAACTCCATTTAAATTTCCTTTCTCCTATGTAGTCAAATTGGAACTTTCTTTTTAGATAAAGGTACTATACCACAAGTTACTCACCTCTCAGTTCCTGCCACTGTACTATACCCTTTCCTTCACTTCCCTTAGCCTCAATTCAGTAAATTCTCTTTTATAAACCTCATACCTCAAACATGTATATAATATACTTAAGTTACTTCCAGAAGATGATATGCTGTATTGCTATTTGCATTAAATATATATTCTGTAACTTGCTTATTTATGTCTCCTACAATTGCTACTGATTCCCCTACTGTTGTGTATTATATTCCTTACCTTGGGAACAAGCATTATATAATGTTTATTTTGTCTGTGTGTCTTTTATGTAAATGTGTTCAACTTTACTGTATATTTCGTGTATGTGTGTGTGTGTGTGTGCGTGTGTGTGCATGTGTATATATATATATATATATATATATTTGTTGCAATATATTCTGTATACAGATTCAGTGTGTCAGTGGCATAGTCGATAGTGTTGTTCCTCAAAGCAAGAGATTCCCTGGTTCAATTCTTGGCTGGGGTGCCTTCTGTGCAGGGTCTGCATGTGTTCATGTGGGTTTCCTGCCAGTGCTCTGGTTTCCTCCCACATTCCAAAGAAATGCAATAAGTGGACTGGACACTCTAAACTGGCCACATGTGTGGTGTGAAAGAAATACTGCTGCGGGGGTAGCAACCTGGTGGTGTAAACCTTGCCTGCAAATGATTGTCACTGTTGAAGTGAAACCCCAACGCCATGTGCAAAATGGGAAAAAGGGATTGTAGATGGATGGATGGATGGTATTCTGTACAGATTGTTACATTTTTAGAGCTTTTCTCCCAGGGCCTTCACTGAAAGGAGTTTCCAATCAGTCAATAAACAAATGACTCCCTCAAGCTTTGTATTAGGCCCCGTACTCTAATCTTTCTCTTTGCAACCATCTTCCACTTGAACTTTCACATCTCAGCATTGTCATGTACGCTGATGATCTGCTTATTGAATTGAGCAAAACACATTCTGACATACAGTCTAAATTACAAAATAATTTCACTGGTCTGTTGATAATAAACTCTAAATCAGCTCCTATAAAAGCAATGTAATGGTGTTTGGACCAACTCAGAAAGTGGCTTTAATCCCCCTCCCCCACTTTTACTGAAGGGCAACCAAGGTGGCAACATCCCAGTATCTCAGAGCAGGCATTCCTTGGACTGACATTCAAATCAATGTTCTCCTTTACAACTCATACAGATAAGATCACCAATAAAGTTTTGGCACAACTAAAATTCTGCTACAGAATGTCATTACTTATTTTACCTGTTGTTTGACTCCCATTGCTAAAATCTCCTACTTACAAAGCTTGAAAATGGTTTGCCTTTACTGGCTTTTCATTCCTTATATAATATTTGGAAAAAAAAACTATTAAAGTTTCATTCTTTTAGAACAGGGGTGTCCAACAGCTGGCCCTAGGGACACAATCTGGCCCACCAAAGCATCTATCTGGCCCTTAGCATGCCCTGCAGCAAACTTTTGAAAGGACAGATACATGTTGGACATGGTAATGTGCCCCCCCCCAAACCTTGCCAAGTATGGTAAGTGACTTGATTAAAAAAGGTTTTCAGGCCTGTTGTAAAGATGCTGTTGTACATCACTGCAACCTATTTAATGATATGAAGTAGTTATCACTAACAGATAGGTCCAAACTTCCTGTTAGCAATCTACTTTTCAAAACTTTAAACCTGAACTACTGTCTCCGCTTTGAAAACAGCAGACAGATTTAGGCATCAAAACTACACCCATCCATGCTTCAAAACTGCTATTGGGGAAAGACTATTCTCTCGACAAGGTCCTGCCATTTTGAACTACCTCACCCTAGAAGTAAAAACCCAAGATACACTTTGAGACCTTTAAATATCATCACCAAGATCATCTTCTCAGGGCAGCTCAGTAAATCTGCTGCCATGCCAATCATTAATACCAGATAAAAATTCATGCTATCAGTACTGGACATATTTGTATATGTATACTTATGTGTCAGTATAAATATTATCCAATGTGTTTTCCTATTGTATATATGTACATAACTCTTGATTATAATGTTTTTGCCAGTGCATTTGTACTTGCTGATAACTTTTGTTTATTGCCAGTATACAAATATGCTTTTTCATAATTATGCGTTTCTTTTGCGGGTGCTCACAGGATCACACATGGTGAGGGTGTGAAAGTTGAGTACTACTCATTTGTTTTCTCAGTCATTTTAAAAGCAGATTTTGTTTGGGTTTGTTAATTTTTTTTTACTGAGTTTGGTTGCTAAAGTGTGTCAGCATAGCAGAATATGGTTAGAACTCACAGTGGAGTGTTTGAGGCAATAAAAAAAAGTAGTTATGTACTCACCATAACATTCCATTTGTGTTGTCCATTTTCATTCTTCCTCAACTGATGGGTTTGGATCTGATCCCTTGGATCTGACTCAGCTGTTGCTAAAGCTCGTGGCAACCAAAAGCTCTCGAGCTGCTCCCTTACCCACAATGCACCAAGTCCAGTTACCTCAGATCTTGTTTGCTGCTATAATAGAAAGTAAAAGATGAAAATTCCTGTGGAGAAGCTATATCTGGAGTTGTGCTTATAATAAGGACAAATAAGTCCCTAAACACTCGATTTTCCAGAAGCTTTTAGGATGGGGGTTGGTGGGAGGGGAGTTGAGGAAGAATGAAAATGGACAACACCGATGGAACATTATGGTGAGTACATAACTTCTTTATCTGATGTTGACAGTTTTCATTCTGTCCTCATCTGATGGGCAGGGTCCACAGCTACCTAATTTCCAGGGCGGACTCAAGGAAGGATATTCCTGAGCACCATAGAACCAAAATATGCCCCTCCTCTGGAGACCAGATCTAATTTGTAATGAGTAATAAAGGTATGGGAAGTAGTCCAAGTAGCTGCTGCACAAATATCATCCATGGATATTCTGGATTGAAAAACTGAGGAAATTGCCATGGATCTGGTGGAATGGGCTCAAACAGGATTTGTCAGAGCAATGCACAATTTGTTATACACAAATGAAATGCAATTTGTTGTCCAAATAGAGTAGATAGAGTAACTTTGATAACTGGTTTACCCAATGTTGGTTTTGCATATGAAACAAATAATTGGTCAGAATTTCTGAAGTTTTTTGTCCTATGTAAGTAAAAACGCAACTGTCTCTGAATAAATGTAACATGTATTCTCCTTTGTTAGAAAATTTGGGAAAGAATATTGGCAAATTAATTGATTGATTAATATTGGATTGTGACACCACCACTGGAAGGAAGGAAGGATTGATATGTACAGTAACCCTATCTTTCTATAAGATCAAGTGTATAAATATTGAGGATAATCCTTATATTTCAGAAATTCTTCTGGCCGAGGTAATGGCCACTAAGAAAATTGTTTTCCAAGAAAGGTATTTAAGATCACATGTAGCTACAGGTTCAAAGGGGGACTGAGTAAGAGACTGCAGAACTAAATTTAGGTCCCAAGGGGGAGTAAGATCTTTAAATGGGGACCTTAAAAGGAGAGTACTTTTCAAAATTGCTTTGCTTAACTTATGTGATGGTACAGGTAAACCATTAAATCCAACATGAAAATTGGAAATTGCTGCTAGCTGTACTCTAATTGTAGAAGGACTAGCTCCCTTTTCAAATAAATTTGTTAGAAACTCTACAATATCATAAATGGAAGCTGTAAAAGGATCAATGTTATGTTCTTGAGCCCAAAAAACAAATCTCTTCCATTTGCTGGAATATAGTTTCCTGGTGGAAGGCTTGTGGGAAGGTAAGAGAATTTGATGGACAGGGGAAGAAAGCATAGGTTGTCTGGCTATCAATGGAACTGGAGAAACCAGTCAGCCTGAGGTTTACTATGTCCGGATGAATCATGCCTGTTGGGTGAGACAGGAGGTCTGGAATCAGATCAATAAGCCAATCAGCTCTCTTCCTTACTGCCTGTCTCCCTAGGTGTACCCCAAGGCTCCATCCTGGGTCCTCTTACTCTTCACCCTATTTACTAATCAACTACCATTCACCATACCCAAAGCCTCAATAGTTCAATATGCAGATGATACCACCAATATATGTGCAGCCAACTCCCTTGACCACCTCCTCTACCTAACACAAGAATACTTTTCCCTGGCAGAAACATGGATCACTAACCAAAACCTCATTCTAAACCCAGCCAAAACTAAATTACTCCTCTTCAGCCCTCACAGATCTCCACCCTCCTCATCTAACTTTTCAGTCTCCTCTCATAACAATACCATCACACCCAGCAGTCATGCCAAACTGCTAGGCCTCAAAATTGACAATAGTCTTAAATTTGACATTCATATCTCCCAGACCATTAAAAGAGTGGGCCCACTCTTATCGGAACAAACAGTTTTTTTACCAGTCACTCTAAGGTTACCACAGCCAGGACACACCTCCTATCGACCCTACTTTACGCCTCCCCCATGCTTACCAATCTCCAAAAAACTGAGCTCAACAAACTAGATAGCTGCTACAATAAAATAGCCAGATTCACCACAGGATCACCTTCTAGAACCCACCATTGTGAAAGCCTCAAAACACTCAACTGGCTAGAACTCCCCCTGACCCTTCAAGTCAACCAACTTGCACTTGCTCACAAAGTGCTACATCATCCAGGCAACACACCAGCCCTGCAGCAACTGCTCCAGCCTTACACCACTACCAGATCCCTGAGATAAAGTACCCAACACTTCCTTAAGGTAACAAACTTTAAAAATGAGGCAGGTAGATCCGTTTATAGCCATTTCATCTCTAAAATCTGGAACTCACTTCCAGCACACATAATAAATAACAACTCCACCATCCAATTCAAAAAACTACTCAAAACACACTCCCTGAATCACAGATTATGTACCTGTACTACCCCCTAGATAGTAACTCATATGTCTCTGTTTCCAGCAACTAGAGTAACAGCTTATCTACTGCTTTTGTAATGTCTGCCTGGGGTAATAGTATCACTAAACACTGTAAAGAAACCTAAAGGACATAACTTGTCTCTCATGTGTAGAAATGAGTTATGGAAGTTATCTACTCTATCTTCCTGCTATACTTGCTGTTAAACACCTCTATAACATGTATATATTCATATAGCCTGTGAATGTTGACAAATACACTCTTTGGTTAACTCACTATCTTATATGTAGTATACTTCTATTAGAAATATAAAGATTGTGTAATCTATATATTGTTTAATGAACCTTTTGGTTAACATGTCTTTCTCTTGTTGATGATTTTACTGGTCTGGAGCTTTTCTCCCCGGGCCTCCACTGAAAATGGACATATATCCAGTTGGACTCTCTCGGTTAACAAATGTAAAATAAAATAAATAAAATAAATAAATGTGGTTGAATTAGGTGAGACTAAAGGAAGACAAACCAAATTTGTTGAGGCCAATAAGGTGCAATGAGGATAACTCTGCTCTTCAGCTTGGTTGCTTTCTGAAGGAATTTGGGAATTAATGGAGTGGGACGATATGCATATAGGAGACTGCAGGCCAATTATGAAGAAGGGCATCCCTCGGGGATTCCCCGTGTGGGTGGATTAGGGCTGCTGAATTTGTTGTTTAGTGGAGAAGCAAAAAGGTTACAGCAGGGCTGGCCCCATTGTTGGAAGATCATGCCCGCAATTCTGTTGTTGAGGGGTTGAGGGACCATTCGTGAGGAAAGAGAATGCACCTGCTCAACTTGTCTACTATCACATTGGATTTCCTTAGAATGTGTGTTGCTAAGAGAAAGTGATTGGAAGAGATCGCCCACTGCCACATTCTGAGGGCCTCTTGACACAGTGGGTAGGACTTGGTTCCCCCTTGTTTGTTGATGTACCAAACTACTGACATGTTCTCTGTTTATATTGCAATCGTCCCCAAGGGGAGAGCATTCTGAAATGCCTGAAAAGCTAACAGCACTGCCCTCATCTCTAGAACATTTATATTTTATTTTATTTATTTAACATTTGTTTACTGGGAAAGTCTGACTTAGAACAAAATCAATTTTCAGCAGAGGCCCGGGGAGAAATGCTCCAGATGCATGTCTTTGTAACATGGGAGGAAACTGGAGTACCCGGAGAAAACCCATATGAATGCAGGGAGGACATACAGACTCCACATAGAAGGCATTCCAACCAAGAATTGAACTGGAGAACCTCTTGCTGTGAGGTGACAATGCTACCACTGCACCACTGCACTGTCGATGCAAGTTGGTCTCTTCAGGGGATCAGATGCCTTGGACTGTCTTCCCCAGATAATGCCCTCTCACCCTAGTTGGGAAGTGTCCGTGGTTACTATCATCTCGGGCTGAGCAGGGATGAATGGATGACCTTGTAGAACTGGGTCTATATTACAACCATGAAACCTCACTTACGCGAATACAGAAATGTCGACTCGTATTAAGCGAACTGCAAAAACACAGAACATCCTAAACCGCAAAATTCAAAATGTCGAATCCTCATAGTTGGCCAACCCCACCACCTGCTAAGTACTACCTACCCAAAATAAATAAATAATACACATATATACACTTAACAACACATACTTCTAACCCTAAAGAAAACCTTGTTGTATTACTATGTATGCACTTACCTTAACCCACACCCTAACCCTAAGGTCCGTAACTATTGCACACTTCCGTTAAGGAGCTATACCCAAACAAAATAAATAATACACATACATACACTTAACAAAACCCTACTTCTAACCCTAAAGCAAACCTTGTTATATTACTATGTATGCACTTACCTTAACCCGCACCCTAACCCTAAGGTCCATAACTATTGCACACTTACCTTAAGGAGCTGTACTGGAAAAGGGCCAACTATGCCAATTTGACATTTCAAATTTCACGCTTCAGGATGTTCTGTGTTTTCAAGGTTCGCTGAATATGCATTGACGTTTTCGTATTTGCATAAGTGGAGTTTCATGGTTGTAATAGGGAACTGTAGAACCTGGTCTGCATGAATCCACCAGATGAGATCTCTTTTGCAGGTCTGCATACTATTTATCCTGTATAACATAGGTTGGTAAATTATTGACCACTGGGTAGCTAACATCCACTGGAGAATTCTCATGTAAAATCTGGCAAGCCTTATTAATGTTATTGCTGCTGCCATTTGTCCCAGAGCATAAAGGACTAGGCGAGATGAAATCAAGGAGCTGGAGATTATTTTTTACTGACTTGGAATCTTATAGTCTGAACTCTCTGTACAGGAAGGGAAGCAATGTCTGTTTGTGTATTTAGGAGTGCTCCTATAAAATCCAAGGTCTGAGTTGGTTAAAGATGGGATTTTATGGTTATCCAAAGAAAAGAGCAAGTTTGGGGAGCATGGTCTCTTGCCCTTATGAGTTGATACTTGGTCAGAGTGGAAATGAGCCAGTCATCTAGATATGGAAACACCTGGAATCCTTGCAGTCTGAGATGAACTGCTACTACTGCCATAATTTGGTAAGCATCCTGGGGGCTGTGCTGAGTCCAAAGGGCAATACTCAGCATCGGTAATTACTGGCTGCTGGCTGGACGTGTATGTACCTTCTGGATGATTGTCTGTTCATTTTTATATGATAGTACGCATCCTGAAGGTCTGTGACAATAGTAGGTACTGCCAGCCATGCCACGAAAAGTAGAGCAGTGGATGTGTAACATATGCCAACACAGATAGCAGGAATTTTGTAAAAAATTATATATCATTTATATATCAAACTGATTTGTACAGATGCTTTTGTTGAAAATGTATTTGTAAAGCTGTTTGTGTTAAAATCAACAGTGTGCCATACAAGAAAGAAAAGAAATGTACAATCATTATTGTAACTGAATTAAATGTATATGTTTTAACAGAAGATACTGGAAGAGAAGAGGTTAATCTCAGTTCATCCAACTTTGAAATATATCTGAAATTAAATTACTTTATGGGTTAAGCCATAAAAATGTTATCCCACAGTTTTGAAGGGAGCCAGAAATGCAGTATCTGTGCCAGAGAATAGTTTGTAGCTCCTGTAGGAAGAGTGGAATGGTTTTATTGTTTTATGACATCCAGATGCTTAAATAAAACTTAGCTAAAGGTCTAGTGTGTATTGTAGCATATAGGTGCTAAACCTTAGCAGCTTCTAGTGATGGGGGACAGTGCAGGAAACAGAGTCAGATGACCAGATGTGTGTGATGTCATTCTGTAATCCAGAAATAATATTTTGATATTAGTAGGAAATTGCTCTCAGTATTCTGAATTCTGTCTTGGATCTGACAACAAGGACCACTCACCCACATCATTTTGCCGTGCCTGTTCAGTCGGAACAATACATCTCTAGATCAATCATGAAAATATAGTGAGAATAG
>NC_056733.1:1746579333-1746594333 GCF_019279795.1 Protopterus annectens
AGGGAAAACTGTCATATTATTGTACATGCTGAATCAAGGGAAGACCCCAAGTGTTTGAAATGCAAATTTGGGGAAATGTGCAACCTCCAGATAAATATTACATTAGGGAGGCATTTGTTTTACACAAGAAATCAAAAGCCAGGAGAAACTTTTGGAGCGCATATTACTGACCTGAGAAACAAAGCTAAAATGTATAGATTTGGTGATTTAAAATATGAGTTGATAAAGGACAGGTTTGTGTGTGGTATAAATAGTGATGCAGTGAGAAAGATTTTGCTTTGTGACATTGAGCAAAGCTGTTGAAATTTGTCAAATTCATGAAGTTACAGAAAGGCACAAAAGTATGCTTGCAAGTGATAAGAGGATGGATTCAGTAGGCTCCAAGGCAAATGCAAACAGCATGCAACATGTGGTTTGCAGGAGCAGGCCTAAGCACATGGCAGCTATAACCCCTGCAGGTGTGACAGGTAAACCTGTAGTTTTCCAGCAAGTTCTAAGACTAGTTCTGTGACAAGGGCATGCTCAGTGCAGCACAAGGGTGAGTCAGCAAAACCCAACTCAAGCTTTATTGTTAACTGTTGCAATTGTGGTGCCAGTCATGAGTCTAAAAGAGAAAAATGCTTAGCATTTGGTCAGAAATGCCACAAGTGCAAAAAAAATGGAACCGTTTTCAAAAGTTTTGCAAATCAAGTAAACCTCGTACAGTTATAAAAATGGATCACTCAAAAAAAGCAAGTTGATCATATAGAGAGCTGCAACCCTACTTTCTACATAGAAGGTGTATTAGTAATTGGTAAAAAGGTTGATGCAGTTTCTTTGTTGGCAAAGAATGAAGTGTTTTGTACTGTCGAGATCAATGATAAAACCACTGAGCTCAAAACAGACACTGGTTGAAAGTGTAATGTTATGTCAGCAGACACATTTGCTAAGGTGAGAGCTGGTGAGCAACTTGATGTGGCCAGTTGTGCAAAACTTGTTGCTTATGGAGGCGAAGAAATTCAAACTGAAGGCTCAGTAGTGCTTTCATGTTGTTTGGCTAGGAACTGATACAGCTTACTGTTTTATGTAGTCCTAAGACCTGTGCAGTCATTACTGGGTCGCAGAAACAGTTTGAGAATGAATCTGCTTTCCTTTACCAAAGATGTTTATTATGGGTCTATATTATATGCTCGAAGAGACTTTTCTTCGAACATATAATCATAGACATCTAAAGAGCGAATGCCCTAAAGCACAAACAGCCACGTCTGCAATTTTTTTCCTCGGGAAAAAATTCATGGGGACATACACAAAAAAACACAAACTTCAAAACCCTAATCAAGTGGGGCCTTCACCCCCCCATACCCCCCCTAACTAAATATACCAAATCCGAGATCATTCTACATTGGGGAAAAGGGCAATTCCCGATAACGGCCAACCTAATTTTTTCCCGAGGAAAAAATTCACGGACATGGCCATTCGTACTTTAGAGCGTTCACTCTTTAGGTGTTGATGATTATATGTTCAAAGAAAAGTCTCTTCGAGCATACAATATAGACCCGTTTATCATAGAAGCACATTTCCCAGTTCCAATTTTACTGAAGCTATTTTTTTCAGAGTATACTGATGTTTTCGATGACAAGTTAGGCAAACTTCCAGTTGTGTATTCTATAAAGTTAGACCCAGAGGTCAGTCAAGTGTTCAGACTTGAAAGAAAAGTTCCAATAACTATGCAGAATAAAGTCAAAGCTCAGTTGGATAAAATGGTGCAGCAAGATGTAATTTGTCCAGTTACAGAACCTACTGAATGGGTGTCGTCCATGGTAGCAGCCACAAAAAAGGCGCAGACAAAATCAGAATATGGATTAACCCAAGAGATTTGAACAAAGCATTAAAGAGACTGCATCATCCCATGCATAGAGTTGAGGGAGTCACAGCCCTAATACCAAATGCCACTGTTTTTTCTCTCTTGGATGCAAAAAGTTTATTTTGGCAAGTGATGCTTGATCGCAAATCTTCATTACTGACTACATTCAGCACCCCATTTGGAAGATGCAGGTTCCTCAGGATGCCATTGGAAAAAATTATTTCAGCGTGCAATGGAGCAAATTTTTTTCAGGTTATTCTTGTCCCATAATAGTAGATGATTTATTGGTTGGAGGCAATGGTGTAGCAGAGCATGACAGAAACCTTAGAAAAGTTCTAGACAGAGCACGAGAAGTGAATTTGAAGCTCAATCCTCTGAAGTGCAAATTCAGACTACCAGAAGTTACATATGTAGGTCATTTATTTACTCGCACTGGCTTGTAACCAGACACATCCAAGCAAGCAGCCATTCTTGAGATTCCAGCACTGGATAATGTTCAAGCTCTACAATGTTTTCTTGGTCTGGTCAACTATTTAGGCAAGTTTATATCAGACTTCAGTGAGTTGCCAGCACCTTTGAAAGAACTAACGTGTGAAAATGTTACATGGTCTTGGTTGGAACAGCACCATAGAGCATTTGAAGACCTTAAGCAGAAAATTGCCACCCCACCTACATTAAGATACAATGATGTCAACAAACCAGTAACTCTTGCCTGTGATGCTTCAAAATTTGGTCTTGGTGCAGTTATTCTTCAAGAGGGCAGACCAGTAGCCACTGCATCTAGAACTCTTACCCAAAGTGAAATACAATATGCTCAAACTGAGAAAGAACTTTTGGCAATAGTATTTGCATGTTCAAAGTTTCATGATTATATTTATGGTCTAGCTATTCAGATTGAAACTGATCACCGACCTCTAGTCACTATTTTAAAGAAACCTATGCATTCAGCTTCACTGAGACTACAAAGAATGATGTTTAGATTGCAAAAGTACAACTTCAAAATGGTCTATACAAAAGGCAAACTTCTTTATCTGGCTGATACCTTATTCAGATCACCCAGAAATACAACAAAACAGCTTAATGCAGCGAATTATGACTTTGATGTCATGGAGGTGCGTACTTTTTCTACCACAAGACTTGATGAGCTGACAGATCATACAAAGACTTATCCAGTTTTGCTAAAGCTCAACCACTACATTAATGTTGGATGTCCTTCGAAGCAATCTACTGTACCTGAAGTGCAAACTTATTTTTCTTACAGAGATGAAATGTTGACGGAAGATGGCAATATTTTTAAACATTCTAAAATTGTTGTTCCTGCTTCCTTACAATGTGAATACATCCAGATTTTGCATCATGGTCACCCAGGCTCCGAATTTACCAAAGAAGGGCAAGAAGACTAGTATTTTGGCCTTCTCTAGCAAAAGACATTGATAAAGTACTTTCTTCTTGTTCAGTATGAAATAGTCATCATCTTCTTTCGGCTGTTCCCGTTAGGGGTCGCCACAGCAGATCACCTGTTTCCATTTCTTCTTGTCCTCTGCATCTTGCTCTGTCACACCAACAACCTGCATGTCCTCTCTCACCACATCCATAAACCTTATCTTAGGCCTTCCTCTTTTCCTGTTACCTGGTAGCTTCATCCTTAGCATCTTTTTCCCAATATACTCAGCATCCCTCCTCAGCACATGTCCAAACCAATGTAATCTTGCCTCTCTGGCTTTGTCTCCAAACCTTCCAACCTGGGCTGACCCTCTAATATACTTATTCCTAATCCTGTCCACCCTCGTCACACCCAGTGCAAATCTTAACATCTTTAACTCTGCCACATCCAACTCAAACTCCTGCCTTTTTGTCAATGCCACTGTCTCCAACCCATATAACATAGCTGGTCTCACTACCCTATTGTAGACCTTCCCTTTCACTCTTACAGGTACTCATATGTCACAAATGACTCCTGACACTTTCCTCCATCCACTCCATCCTGCCTGTACTTTCTTCTTCACCTCTCTTCCACACTCACCGTTACTCTGAACAATTGACCCCAAATATTTAAACTCATCCATCTTCGCCACCTCTACTCCTTGCATCCTCACTATTCCTCTATTCACCCTCTCATTCACGCACATATATTCTGTCTTAGTCCTGCTGACCTTCATTCCTCTTCTCTCTAGAGCATATCTCCATCTCTCCAGGGTCTCCTCCACCTGTTCCCTACTCTCACTACAGATCACAATGTCATCTGAAAACATCATAGTCCATGGGGACTCCTGTCTGATCTCGTCTGTCCAACCTGTCCATCACCATTGCAAATAAGAAAGGGCTCAGAGCTGATCCTTGATGTAACCCCACCTCCACCTTAAACACATCCGTCACTCCCACTGCAGACCTCACCGCTGTCACACTACCCTCGTACATATCCTGTACCACTCTTACATACTTCTCTGACACTCCTGACTTCCTCATACAATACCACAACTCCTCTCTAGGCACCCTGTCATATGCTTTCTCTAAGTCTACAAAAACACAATAAATAGCACTAAACCGTATTTGCAAAAAGAACCACTTTAGCTAAGTCAAGTTCCTGAACTACTCTGGTCAAAAGTAGCAACTGATATATTCGAGTGGAACAATCAGCATTACTTTGTGTTGGTAGACTCTTACTCGAACTGATTTGAGAACGATTTACTACCTAATCTAATGTTCACTACTGTTATCACCAAGTTGAAACATCATATCTCAATCCATGGGAGTCCACAGAAGCTTATCTCTGACAATGGTACCCAATTTACCAATCAGTTGTTTCAGAAATTTGCAAAAGAATGCGACTTTGTACATGTTACTAATTGTCCAGAATGCCCACAGTCAAATGGACTAGCTGAATGTGCAGTACAGAGTGCAAAGCAATTATTAGAGAAATCAAAGCATGATAACACCGGTCCTTTTGAATTTACTCAATGTCAGAAACGTACCCTGTGACGATCTACTTAGCTCACCTGCTCGGAGACTTCTATCTAGGCAAACCAGAACAACCTTGCCTATCAGTTCCAGTTTGTTGAGGCCTAATGCTAAGAATGACAGAACAATCAGAGCCTAACTATTCAGAAAGCATTCTTTCCAGAAGTCCAGCTATGATAAATTGAGCAGGTTTCTTCATCCATTGAAAGAAGGAGACAGCGAGGATACAAACGGCGAAAGGTTTCTGCTGGATTGGACAAGTAACAGGTATATGTGCCAAGTTGAGATCCCTCTTTGTGGAATCTGAGGGTGTGGAGTACAGGAGAAATTGCAGACATCTGGGTGTGGAGTACAGGAGAAATTGCAGACTTCTTCCTGTATTAGAATTGATATCTCAGCATTGTTCCTGTGATACAGACTCTAGATCTCAGAGCAATCCAGATAATGTTCCTGTTGCAGAACGTGTCTTAACTTCTACTTCCATTCCTGATAATGCTCCTGATCTCCAAAAAGTTGAACATTCAGCAGAGACAGTTCCATTTGCTAGACCTAGTTCTAATTTCTATGTCACATGATTTGGTGATATTTCCAGACCTAGTGTGAAATACGCAGCAACCTGGACATAATTGTCTGTATGTATTAGTTCTGTATAATTGCATGGTAAAGAATTATTTTGTATCAATTGCATGTCAATTAATGTTGTTAATAATGCATGAATCATTTCTCAAAGAGGGAGGATGTAGAACAGTGTGTGTTGTACCTTTAAGAAGCATTTTCAAAGATAGCATGTGCCTATAAATAGCAAGCACGTGATAGCTTCAGTGCCATTTCTAGAGTGCAGCCAGAGGGTGATCATGTATGAGTGTGACAGCTAGTTTGCCTATAAGTTTATCTAAGTTAAAGTTATTAAGCCTTAATCCTGATGTGTTTGTACATAATAAAGCTGCTTGAACAGAGCCCGCAGATGTTCATCTGTTTTATCCTGACCAGACAAGTGACAGGACTGAACCATGACTATCCAAAACTTGTTTCTTAGAACTGTCTTGCTTAGTTTGATGAGATCCTGAATTGGTCTTGAGTCCCCTGTTTTCTTTGACACTAAAAAGAAACTTGAGTAAGTTCTAGATTCTATCTGGTCTGGTGGGACCACTCGGATGACTCTTTTTCCTAGCAGCTTTTGGATTTGAATTGGTGCCTGTTCCCTCTGACTGGGTGGTACATCAGGGATTGTTCTTGATCTCGGGAATGAAAGGATATTATATATCCTCTGGAAATGATCCTCTCTACCCAAGTATCTTTTGTTATATCTAGCCAGACTCCCTGGTGCAGAGATAATTGTCCTCCAGCTGTCTCCAGAGTTGGGCAATCAGGCCACCTTTCAGGAGCACTGGTAAGCGTGTCAAAGAAAGATTCTCTGGTAGTCTGGTTCAGTGAGCCACTTCAGCTGCATGGGCAGCGATGTCCATTAGAGTCCTCCATCTGCCTCTGGGGGAACCTACTTCACATGTGTCCTGGAAAGGACCCTGAGACTTTTTGAACCACATCTTTCAACCATTTCATTGATTCCTGGAAAAGGTTTGTTGAGGAGTTGAAAAACGTATGCCTACAGTAGACAGGGTCTTCCCATCCTTCTCACACCTGGAAAGAGTGTTCTTTACTTTGGGGCCAAACAAAGATGTTCCATCAAAAGGATAATTGATGAAAGAGGACTTGAAAGGGCTCTACAAAATCACAAAGGTGCATCCAGGCATGTCTCCTTATGGAAATGCCTGAACCCGCTGCCCTTGAGGTTCTCTGTGTTATTTTCAAGATCAACCTCATGGATGAATTGGATGTAGATTAGAGGGTAGTCAGCTGGGAAATTACAGAAGCACAAACTTCCTCAGAAACAGCACCTGAGAGGGTATTTGACAACTCCTTAACCAAATCCCTCTGCAATCTGGTAAAATGTGCCAAGTAGTTGCGAGACCTCAGCACAAAGGTGGATGAAGCATACACACACTTCCCAAATCTGTCCATCACCTATGACTCCCTGTTGGGGATGGACTGTGGAACTTTCTTCAGCTAGTTCTTTCTTGGTGGCCCCTGCAATGACTATGACATCAACAGGGACCCCTTTATTCTGGAACTGCCTGTGTGTGAGTGATGCCATTATCCTGTTCAGTCTTTGAGGAATAGGTTCTGTGGTGTCTGGATCCTTTCACATCTGCCATGAGATCAAGTCAATAAGCTCATCAGTAGGCAGAGTCACCCAGGAGATAGAGGGTCCAGTACCAAAACCCTCCAGCAGAACAGATTCCTTAGACTTTGAGTGACTGGGCATTCAGCCACCTCTCTGTCTAAGGATTTCCAGGATGTCTCCAAAGCAGGCATCTTCAGGAGGTGACTGTGGGGACCCTTCACCCTCATTGAAATCTGCATCTTCAGTGATAGACTCCTCTGGGGAGTCAAAGTGCTTCCTCTTGCATGCTCTCTTCTTAGGGACCTACTCAGTGGGATGTTTCAGGAAGGTATCAAAAGAGGAAATTACAATTCTCTGGGAGAAAACCTGGGATAATGGTACTGGCTGCCCCTGTGGAAGGAGATGGTGAGGTTCTGAGTGCTGAGACATGATGGTAGAATATTTAGGATCTGAGGGGGATGGCTTCATCTGATCTGTTGGAGCAGAAAACACCCTCTTCACAGCTTCAAAGGCAGAGTGGCTTAGAGGCAGGAAGGATGTCAAGTCTGAGAAGACAAGCTTCTGAACTGTAGTCACCCCCTCAAGGGCAAAAATGCTGAACTGGAAGCCGGAGCCTAGCTATCCACTGCTGAGGCTCCAAGGAGTAGAGGGGGTTCCGAATGCCTCAGAGTCAAATGTAGCACCTTGGATCTGACAGGCAGACTACCACTATGGTAGCTGCCCAGGTCTGACCGGACCAGAGCTCTCAGGGAAACCCTCAATCTGAGGATGGGGTTATTCTTGGATCTGAGTCAGACTAGACAGCTCGGATCCAAAATCTCTGAAAAAATCTCTGAAACAGCTGAAGGAGTCGGAGGAGGAACCTGTAAAGGGAGGTTGCAGACATTCAGATCTCCTGACCCAGGGGGATAGGAGCCAAAGGGATACCAATCTGACCCTGCCCCAGAAGAATCTTCCTCACCACTCTCTCCACATCTTCCTCTTTCAAACTCCTAGAAGATTGAGTGGAATAGCTGGATGGGGATTTTGGGTGCTCCAAGAAGGGTGAAGGTAGTCTGTCTGGGACAGGATCCAAAGAAGGGGGGAGTACCTTGTTCAGGGTACGGGTTGTAAAATAGGTAGACTGTCCAATTTTGTTAGAGTCAGATCTGGTTAAATCGGATTTGAGAACTTTGACTTTTTGGGATCTGACTTAGAAGTCATTGGATCAGATATGGTTGGATCAAGTGATTTAGACATTGTCAGAACTGAAGGCCCAGTGTGTTCCTGCAACTTGGACTTTTTCAGATCCGGGGTTGAGACTCGATCATTGGAAGACCTCTTTCTAGAAGAATCTGAAGTGGAAGAAGAGGAATAAAGCTTAGAAGAAGAGGATTTCTATTATCTAGCCTCGGTAGGAGAACCATCTGAAATAGCTTCTCCAAAGGAGGATGGGAGAAGACCTTTTAGGATGAGTTTATTTTTATGCTCCCCTAAAGCACACAGACTGAATCCGTGACATATATAGGGCAGGTCTCTTGTAAGTGGAGAGGACCCAAACAATAAATGCATGAAGTGTGGGCATCAGAAACAGGCATTTTATGCTCCTGCTTTTTAAAGCCAGCTAGCTTATTCACCATTTTAAGAAAAGAGGATACATGTTTCTAATTAACACAATAGTCACAGAGGAAAACTTTTTTTTTAATAAAGAAAGTACAAGAAATAATAAAGGAAAAAAGGCTACCAACAACGGTATTAAGAACTGCTACTGTAGAGGAAAGAGGATATACTAATGATAGTATCTAAAGTGTATGGAAGTACAAGAAATAAGAAGGCAGAAATTCAAGAAAAGAAAAGAAAAAAAAAAATATATATATATATATATATATATATATATATATATATATATATAGTACGTGACAGGTAAGGGATTTATCAGAAAGGGAAATAAGTAAGAAATATGAAAGAAAATATAAGTTTTTAGCACTTACCTTAAACAAAGCTCCAGAGAGTTGGATGACTATCCCCCAGATTCACTATCCTTGACTAACTTAGTCCTGCACGGAAGTGGCCATTTAGGAGCAGGACAGCAGCGTGCCATGCATATCAATGAAGGCGCGCTGCCTGAGCTCCTAAACAGACACAGAGAGTGTATGAGTGCAGGGGACATGTCTGAGAGCAGAGCTCTCAGAATATACTTGCCCCTGTAATGAAGAACAGCAGTGTAGGAATAATAATGAGTGAGACCACTCATACGTGTTCACATAACCCAAGCAACATCCCCCCAAGTGTACAAGAGCAATAGTTAAAACATTAAATATAAAGAAGTGTTTTTGTTTTATACAACAGTTTAAATTTAACCGTAGGTGCGTGGGTTTGCCCATTGCTTAGCTATCATTAATGCGGGTTTGCCCATTGCTTAGCTATCATTAATGCAGCTTAAATGGCACAAGAGGATGAAAAGCAAGATATATGCAAATGAAGCAATACAGCAATAGTGTAGTGGGCAGAGCATTCACCTTATGAGCAGTCATTCCCGGTTCGAGTCCCATTCCATTTTCCATGTCAAATCACTTTATGACCAATTTTTTGTTGCATAACCTACTAAATAACATATATTTGTGAACTGGAGTACTGCATTAAATGCAGATGTGAGGTGTCATTGTCGTAATGTTGTAAAGTCCCCAGATAATCACAAGTGCCCCATACAGTATATGTACACAAGAATCAGGGATACAAATGGAAGGTAAAATGTGTAATGAATGATAAAGCCATACAGTTCCCAATGCCACCACCTTCCCTAGAACCATTTGACATTACTGTCTAAATTAGTGTGGTAGTAAGCGGGAGTAAGCAATAGTAAGCACGCAAAAGCATATTTAAGCAGTAGTAAGTGGGAGTAAGCATATTTAAGCAGTAGTAAATGAGTTTAAGCCCAGTTGTGTGGGGGTAAGCAATGCATACCCAGGTTAAGCAATACTGAAGCTAACTCTCTGTAAGCATATTTAACCGGAGGTTAGCATTGCTTACCTTGGCACAAACCCATGCAAAACCGCTTACAATTGCTTAAAAGTGCCTTAATCACATTGTATGCATCAGCCGCTCTTCTGGCCAGAAACAAAATAACCAGACTTTGCAGGTCATGAACCCAGGACCCTGTACACTATAGTCACAGTAGTTAACCACTAAGCCATTACAGCAGTACATAAGATTGAGGTATCACCAAACAGATCCTCACCATAAGAAATACAAACTAAACATGTGAAAGGAATCTATATACAGTTTTATTATGTTGTATAACCTACTACATAACATAAATATGTAAACCGGAGTACTGCATTTACCCCAGATGTGAGGTGCCATTGTAATAAAGTGTTGAAATCCCCTAATAAACATAAGAACCCCATACAGTGTATGTACACATGAATCATGGATATCAAACACATATATAACATGTAATAAATAATAAATCAATGCCAAAATGCAAATATAATGCAAATGAAATATTAAGCAACACTAAGCATTGCACAGCCCAGCTTAGTATGTGCAAGCAATGTATATGCCAGCTAACTCAGTCTGCCCATTGGTATGCCCCTTTTAGCAATGCCAACCTTAAGTAACCAGGTTTGCCCATAGCTTAGCATTTTCAAAATGTCCAATCATGGCAAAGTGTGGGAAACTGGCCCTATTTAAACCCAACAGGTGGGAATACATCTCATAACTGGTTGTAGCTTCCCCTTGTAGGCACTATGTCTGGAATGGGAGAGGTTGTGTGCTTTCAGGTGCAGCACTGGAGCATCCAGGAGTCCAGAATCATAGCAGGACGCCTTGTGAAAGACCATGACCAGAGACTGCTGCAGGGCCAGTACCAAGGTTCCCAGTACAAAGCAGAAGTCTGTGACCATCTCACCCATGACCTCACCAGTGCCACTGGCATATTCCGAACTGGTGAGCAGGTGAGGCATCACTATGCTGACCTGAAGTGGAGAAAGGGGGATCTCTTGGATCAGTGGATCCAAGAGGCTAGGACAACAGGGGATGTCCCAGCTATGTGTAAGTATCAGTCCACTACCTGTTTAATAATTAGCAGCTCATGTATATTATGGATAGGTATGGCTAAATATTCCTTTTATGTCTTTCACAGTGGCAGGTGAGCAGGCTGCGAAACAGGAAGCCCATGGCTGTAGACTGCAGCGGTTGCAACATGAGACAGGTTAGTAATACTCTTGCATGTACTGTCATAGGAAGTAAATCTAAAAGTAGTAGTTAGTTAATTGCCTGTATAAAACCTGTATTGTTTAAGGCATGTACTGCATACACCAGAGAATAGGGCAGGAAGAGTCTCATATAGGTTGTATGTAAATAAAAGCATAATAGACTGACAATAAAGGTCTAACTGCTGGACTGCATGTGCTTACTCTGGTATCATATGGTAATGTAGAGTTGCAATAACTTAATAATACTGCTGTATTAAACACTGTTACCCACACTGTGCTACATAAATAAAATGTGTAGGAATGTCTGTATATGACTGTTGTAATCCCAAGAGGTCATATAGTATGACAGAGAGATTTAGACAGAAAACAGTGAAAAGACACACAACAAAATCCAAATAGCACACTCAACTGCGACGTGAACTGTGGTTCAAATCCTGGGAGTGGTAGTAGGCTGTATGCAGAATCATACCCCACAACTGTACAGATATGTCAAGAATGTCCAGTAAATCGGCTCATATCTGCTGCCTGTCACCCTGTCCCCCTGGCAAATCAGTGGAATGATCCCATACGGTTAAGGAGCAAACAAGACATACAACTGATTGTCAGACATCTATAAGAACAAACCTGTCACTCTAGCAACTCCCCAAAATGTTATGAGAGTAATTAGCCAAGTATGTCCCATCTCCACCCCCATGTTGTCAAGCTGTGACCAGAGTGTGTACAGTAACAGAGTGAGATGTATGTGCATAATAGTAATGTGGAAACTGGTAATTTGTGTGGCAACATTCAGGTAGTGTTAATCTTGGTGGCTTTGAAACTGCCCGCCCCTCTTGCAAATTTGTGTTTGAATACTCCTTCTGGGCCCATTTCATTTGCTCACTAAACTGAGTGCAGTGAGATCATATTTTGATTTCAGGCACTCCTACTGTGTACAAAGAGAGCATCTGGGAAAGAAAAAAAATTAAGCTTGTTTCCTGCCTTTGCTGTAAATGGTCTAGACTGTTTGTAGGCTTCTGAGCCCCCAAGTCATTCTGTGTTGGAGGGAATCCTTCTAGCTTAATTTTGTTTCTTAGAATTAGCCAGTTTTCTAGTTTCAGCATTCAAATATGTTTCTTTGAACTTAGCACTTGTTCAGAACTCATTGTAAGCACTAAATAAGCTGCAAATTACTACAGCACTCAACTTTCCTAACTTGTCTAGAGGAAAGCAGTTTTTATTACTTAATAAATAAGCACCTGTCCAGGCATGTCTAAGGGTCAGCTCCCAGTGATTTCTCCTGTCTACCTGATGAATCTGGGAATGTTGGGGCAATGCAGCAATTGCCTCATGTACACAGACAACCCTCTCCTCCTACCACCCAACACTACAACCTGTGAGAGATGCACTTATATAGCCAAACTGGAAGCAAAGCTCTCTTCACCCAAGACTGGACTAGACACTCAAGAGGAGAAGGTAAACACTTGCACCACACCACACTCATCACATAGTCCCTCAAAACCTACACCACCAAAACACACACATAAAAACATAAAACACACACCTACATTCATGGAGGCGCTCAATAAAAACCTGCTCAAGCATCAGGGACCTCCAAAGCAGAAACGCAAGAAAACTCCACCACCCAACACAACCCAAATGACACATAGCCCACAAATTCAGTGTGCCACTCAACCACAGCCCATAAGGCATAACAACGTACCCAACCCTCTAGTCATAGGTGACTCTATAGTCAGTCACACTGATGTCCCACTCACCAGGCTAAACAAGGAGAAAGTTACTGTCAGCTGCCTGTCAGGTGCCAGGATTCGCCGCATAATGCACGCACTCAGGTCACTCCACAACAAGTACAAATATGACACTGTCATTGTCCATGTTGGTGTGAATGACCTGAGACGTACCTCCCTGGACTACATGAAAAGAGACATGGAGGAGCTCTCCGATCTTGTAGCCCAGGCAGGTATGATCCTAGCCCTGAGTAGCATCCTGCCATCACCCAGAATGATACCACAGTACAAGGACAAAATGATTGACTTCAACAATTGGCTACACTTCTGGTGTCATTCTAAGGGGATCCAGTGTCTGTCTGTCTGGGACTACATGATTGACAGACCATGATGCTTTGCCAGAGATGGCCTACACCTGTCGCCCCTGGGATTCCTGATACTGGCTAAGGTTCTTGCCACCCCTATAGTGCCTTTTTTAGGCAAAGTTCAAATGACAAATTCACCACCGTAACAGGTACAAGCAAGCAAAATCTGAGGGTAATGCTACTCAATGCTAGAAGTCTAAACCTCAAAATGCACTCACTCGAGGCACTCCTTAAAATGGAGAACATCGACATCTGTGCAGTGACAGAGACCTGGTTAAAAGCTCCAGAAAGCACCCCTGCATTACCAGGCTATAATTCATACCACACCTTTCAGTCACCTAACCCGGAACGAAGCACTAAAGGTGGAGGTGTGTCCATATTCATTAAGGATATCCACACCTCCAGGCTAGTTGCACAGCATAATGCATCTGAGATTATCCAAGTGCAACTAATTCTGGGCAAGACCGCAATCCAAATTGTAGCTTTCTACAGAGCCCCCCCCCCACCATGCCCCAGGATTCCCACTCCTCATTTCTTGATACACTGGAAAGTATTAAGGTACAACCCAACACCCTAATAATGGGCAATTTCAACTACCCCACCATTAACTGGGAAAACTACTCATGTACCAACTCTTTTGCTCAACGTTTTCTGGAATTCATAAATTCCAACGCCTTGGATCAACTTATTCACACCCCCACCAGGGGCAGCAATATCCTAGACCTGGTCATTACCAACATGAGGAACCGGTGTTCCACACCTGAAGTCAACTCCTTGTTGGTCAGATCTGACCATAAGCTAATCACCCTAGACATCCGCATCCCACCCCCACCCACCATTAAGGAAACCATGGTAAAAAAATTCTCCAAAGCCAACTTCATGCTTCTTAAGACAGAAGTGGTGAACTTCATGACACCCATGCAGATGGACAATACAATTACGGCTGCTGAATCCTACACAAATGCTCTCTATAAGCACTTACACGAGTGCATGGATCGTGCTACCCCAAACAGAACCAAGATGCTATCCTCCAAAAAAGGAAGCCAGTCTGGTGGTCCCCTGCCATAAACAAACTCTACAACAGAAGGAAGAAACTATTGCAAAAGAGTGTAAAATTCCATGAGTGGTAAAGCTCCCTGGTCAGCCTCCGTAAGAAGCTGAGATCCCTTATAAGATCCTCCAAAGCTAGCTATGAAAATAAAATCACCACTGATTCTAAAGGCAACCACAAAGCATTCTATACCTATGTCAAGAATCTCAATGGGAACACCCAGATCTGCTCTGAGTTACAGCACAATGGCATGAAAATTGCAGAACCAACTGATATTGCCAACATCCTGGCAGATAGGTTCAGTGCTAACTTTACCCCCCTCTCACCCCCTAAAGGGCCCATATCTATACAGGAAGAATGCAGAGTCCCTGTAATCACATCTATGCAGGTAAAGGCTGCACTCTATAAAACCAAAAACACAGCATGCATGGGACCGGACAACATCCCAGGCTGTGTTTTACACGAACTTCAGAACGAACTGGCTCCCCACCTAAGCACCATGTTCAATCATAGTCTCACATCAGCCTTTGTGCCCACTGAATGGCACACAGCAACAGTTATCCCACTCCACAAAAGGGGAGCCACCACTGATCCTGGGAACTATCACCCTATTAGCCTGATGAGCCTGGTCTGCAAGGCCATGGAACGTATCATCATAGAACTCATAAATAAAAACATTGG
>NC_056733.1:1746599333-1746636833 GCF_019279795.1 Protopterus annectens
TTTGCCATGCATTAGCTGGGACTAGGCTGTTACACATGATGATGCTCTATGTTTGGGACACTGCAAACTGACACACGTGTAGGCCATAGTTGTCAAGTATCTGTAAAAAGGCTGAAGGTGGGAAGGGTGTGTCATCATGACACATCAGTGCACTGCAGAAGGGATCCTAAGGATGCTACTAATGGCTGTATCTGCACACAGTCAGGTTCAGGAACTGTGGCAGACATAACCCTAACTCCACAGCAATAGTGACGGCAGTATGTGAACTCTAAGGGATGTGCACATGAGTTGACCTTGCAATCATGCAGAGTTGGGGGAACATGTGTAGGGCAGACTGACCATATACTGGCAAATGCAGATGGCCCATGCTAGTATACCCCTGCCAGTAATAGTGACTGCTGTAGTACACATAACAATAGGTGCAACAAACCTTCATGATAAGGACGTACACATATGCATCCCAGTCAGCATCTGCACACCTAACACATTTCTTAGACACTGCATGTGAATGTATAGGACATATGTCACATATCAAGCTCATGCAATGTTAATATATGCGTGATGTGGTCCCATGGCATATCAAGGAAGAGTGTGTCTTATCAATAAGGGTGTGTACACTCCCCATAGCCATGGTAAGGTTTGACGGTTGTCAGTGTAATAGTATTGTATTGGTCATACATGCACCGCTAATGTTGAGATCTGTAAACCGGACATGAAGCATTCACAAATGACAGCTGTCCACATCTCATCCCAGGTATGTGTTGCTCAAACACATAGTGGCTGTGAGCATTAGAGAAGACATAACTGACACAGTAATATACATTCAGCAATGGTTTGTACACCTGTGAGGTTCGGTGCACAGTACATGGCAGGGCGCAGAACAGGTGCACAGCAATACTGTGTACATGGGTGCAGTGTTTTCCAGGGGAAGGGGCATCACCTACTAACACAGCCCATGCATCACACACATGCGTACTGTTGCTAGCATGGATTGACTATAGCTGCACTGCATGCTGTTGAGTACCATATGTTATGCATGTTGACAGATAGGTAATGGGAGGACTGGTGTACTATCTTTTTGCAACCTTACCTGTAGGTGTGCATGTGTGTGTGTGGGTGGGGGTTATTTTGTCTGTAAGTGCAATCTGGTGGAGTGGAGGGGGGTTGATGCATGTAGGATGTGTGTGTGCATGTGTATGTGTTTGTGTGGGTGTCCATGTATGCACATGTGTGATTGTGGGGTTGTTCATATGGCAGTACTTACCTTCAGGATCGTTCAGTACATGGACATGGACTGACACATGAGACACCAGGAATACTTGTCTGATATGTAATCACAGGACAGCTGATAGTATAATAAGGTCTGTAACATGAAACATGCATTGGGAGGGAAAGTAGACATCAGGTATACCATTAATATTGCAATCAGCAGAAAGGTGAATGACTACCCACTTATACAGCACTACAGATGCATTGGGGAATTACTAGACAACACCAGGGAGTGTATCCATATATTACTGTTGTCCACATAAGTTGATTGAGCAGCAGATCTGGCATGTACTGGGCAATAGTTACATATGACACTCCAGTGCATGACATTATGGAGTGAACATAGTAGCCCCTAACATATGGGGGCCATGCTCACAATGTCCGAACATACCCAGGGTGAACACTGGATGAAAGCAGTGAGGCCATGTAAAACCTACTCCACTCAAGTCAAGGAGGTAATGGAGAAACAGGTCTTGTGTTGTGATCACTCGTTTAGGCATTTAGAGGAATGATACATTAATGAGTTGTATTAATGAGTGTATGTTATCAAGTGTGATGCAGGATGGGGAACATATGTAAATAAATATGGGACTGTCTGTAAGTCTGTAAACTCAGGGACATGTAGGTATTATGGTGGAATTAAAGTGTGTGTGTATGTGTGTGTGTGTGTGTGTGTGTGTGTGTGTGTGTGTGTGTGTGTGTGTGTGTGTGTGTGTGTGTGTGTATGTGTATACTGTTATGCAAAGCTGTACAGGTCTTAAAGTGCATTTCTTGTTTTCCCCCATAGGTGGCGAGGTGGGCCAGGGTCCCTCTTGCATGCAATCTGATGTTGGTGTCCATACAGACACCGAAGATGATGATAGTACTGTTGAGGAATAGGCAGGGTTATCAGAGGCCGAAACTGCACCATCATTTGACATCCCCCTCTTAGCCACCCCAACCCCACACACAGTTACAGTGCCTATACTTACCCCATCACCAGTGGCCATAGCAGAGGAACAGTTGGTTGTTGGTGTCAGTGCACAGGAGAGTGTGGTATCTATGCCTACTGTGTCTGGTCACAGCAGGCATAGCCAGATGTCCAGCAGGGTGCCACATAGGCAGATGTACTGGGGTGCTCGTGGTAGTGCCACTGGTCATCATGACTCTTGCAGAAGTGCCACAACTGATACCACCAGGCGCATGTTTCAGACTGCCATGGGGAAGCAGGCATGTATGGAACTGTACACCAGACAAGGCCTGAGGCTGCAGAGGGCTGCTCTCTCATCTGTAAGCAACAACTTCCATGAACTTGCTGGTGCCCTCCGTGATTATACCAAGGTCATGGATACATGGTTGGGTGAGATGGTAGGCTTCATCAACTGTGGTTTGTCCGTGTTCGAACATGTGGTGGGAGTGGGGCGCCGGCCGCTTCCATGTAGGCCAGCAACACGAACAGCTGGTGGTCGACGTGGACATGCTGGGACACCAAGGTGCTCCCGTAGTGGCAGTACCAGCCCCAGCACTGCACGGGGGTGCTGTCCATACCACACCACAGCAGGCCATGTGCACTTGGCCCTGGCCAGTCCCAGGACCGTCCTAGTTCCAGTGGACATCTGTCATCATCAGGGGAGAGTAGCACATCAAGGCCTGTACCTGGATGTGCCCATGGAACCCCTGGCAGGCACAGTCTACGTGTCCATGACCAGAGGTGGTGAACTGCACACCCTGCCAGGTATAATCTGCAGCTGTCCAAGAAACACCTGTATAGGGCAGCCACATGGCAGAACTGTGTGCATGCATACCCACACACTATACAAACACACTTAGGGCAACCCCATACCTACACACACCACATCACCATGCTCATTTCAACTAATTACACTCCTCACCCACACACATGGTGTCAAACGTATGGCCCACCCTCGGTCTCTGGCAAATCAACAATATACCCTGTGCATATGATAATACCTGTGCTACATCCCTGTCATCCATAACATCGATGCAGGGACAGGATAATATGGTTCTGATGCACACAGTGATTGAACTACAGTGTACTAATGTACTGTTGTGCAACATGTTGTCAGGAGTAATGTTTAATGCATACATGTCAGGTAGTGAAGCTGTCCAGCCATGATGCATTACAGCTGTTAGTAACACTAAGGGATTGCAGTTTCCATAATGTTATCCATTTGTGTTGTAGGTGTACATGTGTCAGCAGGATAGATGGTTTGCAGTCATATTCCTCAAGGGGTATGGCACTGTGTTGACACCATGGCTGTGACATTTCCTGGGTACAGTTGAACACATGTCACAGGTTTGTATTACAGTTACTGCCTGTGCTACAGGGACAGGTGACCCACTGGGACATGTATAATCAGCAACTTGATGTACAGCCATCCACATACATGCACACTCTTACTTGGCATCACTGGGACTAGACCCCTACCTAGGTATGTAGTGCTACTGAAGTGTGTGGCTTTCATTGCACACACCACACAGCATTTAGGGTGAGGTGTGTTCCAGCTTACATGTTACATGCAGAACATCCCCAGACATGTACAGTATGGTAATGGGGAATATCATGGGTGTATATGGACAATACATAGTGTGACATACCATTCTATACACATTAAAAAACGCATAACAGGCAGACACACATCTGAGGGACTTGGACCTATCGGTGCTAACTAACTTGTCAGTGTGTCCAATGTGTTACAGGTAGGCTGCACACAACACATGCCTAACTGGGCTGGAGTGTGGTATCAGTTACCTGTATGGTTGATGGTGACAGTGGTCACCATACAGTGGTACATGGGACATATACCAGGTGTACCATGGTGTAATGACAGTGTACACAGCACCCACATCCCACAGTGGATATTGTACTCACTGGAATCCATGATGATACTCTGCCATACCCACCATCACACATCACCCACGACTGAGATACAACCCATTGTTCATCCAAACAGTGGTACTACAGGGATATGCATCTAATGCACATGCCACAGGCATAGTAGGGTGTTGCATTGTCATGCCTCACCTATGGGCAGCAACAACACTGTCCACACTACTGTGTGGCAATGCGTATTGTAATAGGAGTATGTGGCCTCAGAATGCTGTACCTTACAGATATACAGACATGCACACATGCACACACTTGCCAGAACTCAGCGGGTATAACATGCCTATCGACCCATTTGTACAACACTGTTGTGCTGGTACTGCAAGACTCATGTAGCCATTAGGGAGAGGAGAGTAACAGGGTACATGTAATGTCTGGTACAGCAGCAGCCACATCTTACTATGGTATTGAGTGTTGCGGTGGGTGTGAAGGCCCCCATGGTATTCCCAACAACAGGTGTACTAACACACAGACACTGCTATTCTCAGTAATGCACACATACACATTTATCAGTACTGGGGTGCATTGCTGCAGGTGGTCATAGGTGTGTACCTGGCTATTGTCCATGGAGAGATGGGAAGTGTAGGGTATGTGTGTACAGTGGTATCATGCCACCTGCCATGTGCCAGCAGGCAATCTATCAACAGACACCACTGTGGTGACCCTCAGGGTGAGATTGACATGCATCAGCCAATCCTCTGGGTGCCTCCTGCAAATGGCCACTTAGGTGATCCAGTTGACATGTATGGAACATTTATTACAACACATTAGTGTCTGTGATAGAGACCTGTACCCAAGCATGTTCTTTTGACTGTGGTAGTGTAGTAGAGGTATCCGTGACATGTGGTGAGTACAGGGTGTTGTCTCCTATATGTGCCAGTTATAAAACAGCTAGGCAGACATGTCAGTGTGAGTCAAGCATAGGTTGCCTCTACGTATCCAAGCTGGATACCTCCCATCTGCACATCTGTACAGAGACTGAGAGACATAATTTTCACAAGTTGCTATGCAGTAGGGTGAATGTGTCGACAGATAGACATCTGACACCAATGCCATTACTACATGTTGGAAGCCCTCACTGACATGCTGTAAAGACAGTTACTTTCCACATGTCAGATTATCCAGTAGGGGATATATACTGTGACACAGCTCACACACCAGGAACACAACAGTGAGACCTCAGAGTCCAGCTATGCCTGCAGGGGTGCTTGCTGTCAGTACCACATTTAGCAATCTACTCTTGTCTGGGAAAGCACTGTCAGCAGTAGTAATGCCATGATACATTACATGCCAGTGTGACAGCACATAACCTGGGTTACTACCCTTGTATGTAACACATTCACATGGATACGAGTGCTGTACAGGTCTGATATACTTGAGTGTCCCAGACATGACACTCACACCTCTTGCTACTGTAATGACAGCTCATAGACGTATGTTATGTACATGGCATTACATACACTTATTACAGATGTAAATATCCTGCTATGTTATCAGACTAAGACAAGTGCAATGATTACCAGAGCTGAGCCATGCTTAGCAGGTTTCAGCTTTGCTGCGATATTACAGCTAAGCACATTTGCGCACTGGTAAGCAAAACCTATATGGTGAAAGCGCCTGTATGTTTAACCGTATCTTAGCACTGCTTAGCTTCATGCAAACCCATGCAAACATACTTAAAGTTGCTCAACAAAACTGCCTTAACCACTCTGTATCCAACAGCCCTTGTTCTGCCCAGCAACAAAATACACAGCCCTTGCAGGTCTTGAACCCAGGACCCTGTACACTATAGTCACAACAGCTGTGAAGACAACTATTGTTTTTCCAATATATCTGTCAATACACATATTGAATAGTATTGAACAATAGCTTTGACTTCCACAATTGTGTAGTACTTGTTATTGATATTACTGTTGCATCACAAATGTTGTTATATCTAAATATACACATATCAGATACATATGGTGAGATACATCTGGGAAGGTATACACAACCATGATGTTTACACATGACAAGGATATTGATATATACATATATATATACATATGTAGATATATGTCTACATGTACATACACATATATATTCATATATATGTATTTCTACACATCTGTATAGTGCATTATATATATGGTCATTTTTAGATCTCTCTGTATATATATATATATATATATATATATATATATATATATTATATATGCATATCCTATGTGCACAGATATACCTATTTATGTCGATATATATGTAGATATCTATAACTATATGTACATACATATCTAATCAGTTATACCTGTTTATGTCAATATCCATAACTATATATGTGCATATATATCTATAGATCTGTATATGTGTAGACATAAATAGCTGTATATGTATATATTTGAGTTTGTATATGTATATATATATATATATATATATATATATATATATATATATATATATATATATATATATAGTTCATAGGTGCATACTAGGCTAACTGCTCTTGTGAGCCATTTTAAGCCTAGCCAATTATCCCTTGTGAGAATCAAACCCTGCACCTTGTGTTTGTAAGGCAAGCACCTTAACCATTAGGCCACCTCCTATATATATATATATATATATATATATATATATATATATATATATATGTATATATACACACACACACACACACACACACACACACACACACACACATATATATATGTGTATATATATATATATATATATATATATATATATATATATATGTGTGTGTGTGTGTGTGTGTGTGTGTGGATAGAGATGTACATGTGTGTGTGTGTGTGTGTATATATATATATATATATATATATATATATATATATATATATATATATATATATATATATATACATACACATATATGTTTACCATATGTCCAGAACATGGAGTGGAGTCCTACCTCAGCACCAATAGTCCCAACTTCTTAGTGCAAGGGGATGTCATGTATGTACTGCAGGTATATATGTAGACTGTTGCTACTGTAACAGGGGATGAGTAGTTCGTCTGCACCCATCACATTTAGGTCGAGTTTTTTTGAGGGTAGTCTGGTGTTTTCATCTCCCAATTATGGATTGTTGACAGAATTTTCATCCCCTAATAACGGATGGTTGGCAGATTTGCCATGTTGTGTCCAGTACTCCAAGTAGTGTAGGGTATTAGTCTAGATAGGATCACCACACATGTATTCTAGTATAGCGACCGGCAAGTTGTTAGTGTTCTATGCTAGGTTCGCTTAGCATAGGTACACTATCCATCAGGTGGCCACACAATAGGGACATCAGATAGATCAAGCCAGTATAGCGATCGGCTAGTTGTTAGTGTTCTATGCTAGGTTCGATTAAGCCAGTCATTATCATTTGTACAATAGGAATAGAAATATGGTTCATCTAAGTCACGAGGTAATATTTCCATGTATTTGGCATTTTTCATCATGATTTGTTATTCACATGGAATTTTTTAGCCACTTAGCCTCATAGATAAATATTTAATGTATAATAGAATATCTTATTTATGGTACAAACTGTCATCATAATGATTTTTAGCATGCCTTTTTTAAGGCATTTCTTAAGGCATCATTTGTTTTAACAAAATTGTGTTGGATTACATGATTTTATGTGTTTTGGGTTATATGACTGAAACATAAAATATGTGTTACCGTTTTTTAAAATATGAATGAAAGTATGACATTAAGGATTTTACATCACTTCCTGTATGTTAGTTATAAAACCAGGACGTAGGGAGGCGTCCTGGTTTTCTGAAGAAGTCCACGGTAAATAAAGGTGGAAGAAAGCTTAAAACTACATTCCTCGTCTGTGTGACCATTTCTTTCTCAGTCACTGTTTCCAGTTTGTAACAGGGGTTGTCTTAACAGACATGTTGTGTATGGGAGGTCACATCTGCTTTTGACATGTACGCCATTGCCTACTGACAGACATCTTAAGGACATCATAGTACATACCACTGGTAGCACAGCAATGATCCTGTGGACTACAGCTGAGATATGGCCAATACATGTGGACAGTCTGGCACTCTGTGGTCAGTCCAGAGGTATACACAGATCCCCTTCATGCGAGACATGTGGACCACGCCTGACAATCTGGATGTTAACAGCCATGTACATGGGTATATCACGTAAATACTGGACTACATATGCCCACGCAGTTTATGCATTCACACTCACCAGTCTATCCTGACACATAATACCTGGTGGTGCAGAGGTCACATGGTTACATACTACCCAGTAGTTAGTGACATACATATGTACAGAATCCCACTGCTTTGTCAGAAATACAAAACATTTATGGTGGCCTGACAGCAGTATGTCTTGCAAATAACTGGACATTACAGCACACTGGGTAATTACACTAAGCTACTAGGCATGTCACAAAGCACTGTGCAAACTACAGGCAGACTGCCACAATGCTGGACTACATTTTGTATGGGGGAATACACATGTACCTGCAAATATAGCAGGCTCTACATGCATGTCACAGCACAGAGTAACAGACACCTGTGAGAAATGCATACCCAAAACCAATGTGAACACAGCCACAGCCACATATGGTACACAAGCTTAATATGATACTATATGGGCTGTCGGATAAACACCATCCTCATATGTGCCACTCACACATTAACCCTACATAACCTGGGACATGACACAGTGTGGTCCGATGCCTGTCTGTGGTATGGGACATGTGTCATACCAAAGAAAAATTGAACACCAACTGTGAAATATCAAACTGAGCAAGCCAGAAAATACTCCCCAAACTGTAGAAGCACGAAATAGTGCTAAATAAAACCAAACAGCATCAAGGAAATAATAAATGCAGTACTCCAAAAGGTAGTGTGTTTGGCCCTACAGACATGTGAGCCAATAGGATACCATACATTGGAGCAGCATGTAACATCAGATAGAACAGGACCAAGAACAATGGCATCTACCACAGTCTGTGCACAGTCCAAGGTACATATGCGCAATACACATACTGTCAACAATCACCATAAGTACACAGACCCCAGTACTGTGCACACAACCGCATAATGCCCAGGTTTTGTCCTCAGAAATAACCCCTACTATACATAACATGTCTAGCAGTCTGTTATCTGACTGGCTTGTTATCAGGTATGATGTCAGTAAATAATGGTGTACAGAACATATGCACTTCTTACTGCATGACATATGTACAAAGGTTCTGCAGATAGACTAGTGGTGGACCGTAGCTGGGATAGCTACTAAAGTTCAAAAAAATGACACGGATATATGAAACTTGAATTATGTCACTGATAAAACAGAACGAAAAAAAGATGAAAAAACACTCCTTTTAAATCCACAGAAACCTCACTGCTTCGCCGAATTGGCAAGATGTTGAACTAAAGTGTAACAAGAAGACTGTTACACACTGATGTTTAGCAGTTCAAAAGTAAAGTAGGACTAAATCTGTTTATATCCCAGGCATATACATTCCTATAACTCTTCCAAATGATGCAAAGTAACTTGAACACAACTCACAACAGTCTGTGTGGGGAGACCACAACAAGCATAAAAAGTACCTTAGAATGTTTGTAAAAGCTGATGAAATGTTGTAGAGCAAATGCCTGGTTGCTCAGGAAGTCCTGACTATCCGTTTAGCTTGTGGTAGAAACCCAATCCAATACTTTGTAGTTAGAAAACACAAGAAGCTTCCCTTTGCAAACTCAATAGTTCCAGACTTGCAAGAAGCAAATGAAGCACTAAAGCACTAGCACAATTGCTATGTAAACAAACTCAGAAGTTCCAAACTCATACACTGTTATACTGATGTTTGGAAGTTCAAAAGTAAAATGACTAAATCTGTTTATATCCCAGGCATATACATTCCTGTAACTCTTCCAAATGATGCAAAGTAACTTGAACACAACTCACAACAGTCTGTGTGGGAGACCACAACAACCATAAAAAGTACCTTAGAATGTTTGTAAAGCTGATGAAATGTTGTAGAGCAAATGCCTGGTTGCTCAGGAAGTCCTGACTATCCGTTTAGCTTGTGGTAGAAAACCCAATCCAATACTTTGTAGTTAGAAAAACACAAGAAGCTTCCTTGGCAAACTCAATAGTTCCAGACTTGCAGGAAGCAAATGAAGCACTAGCACAATTGCTATGTAAACAAACTCAGAAGTTCCAAACTCATAGGAAGCAAAAAGGTGCTGTAGACTGAAAATAAATCCTTTATTACAACGATAGCATTCCTTAAGCACTAGTTGAGCTTTCATCTGCTCCATCGCACACATCATCTGAACTAGTGCAGATCCTCTATTTAACTCATTTAAAATCAGTTTTTGCCAAAACTTTGTTACTCAATTTAAAGAAACAGTACTCCATTTGTAACATAACTAATATTGGACCTATATAAAACATATAAATCTTGGTGATTTATGTATATACATACCAAAAAGTAAATACAAATGTATATATAATTATAAATATTGATTATAAAAGTCACTAAAAATAATTATTCATATGGTATTGTGATTGAAATACTAAAACATGAATTAAATTCACTATGTGTGCTTACATTTCATCAAATATTGCAGCCATAAAAATATTATATATCAAGAATTAAAAATGGTTTTATACTTATAAAATCGTTAATACCTGGATTCCTGGTGGAATCAGTTAAAATCTGCCACTTGCTTTCTTTACAGGCCAGTCTTGTTTTCCAATCCCTCAAAGGAATTTCCTTCACCTCATCTATTATCATAAAGGAGAATGTGTGTCCTCACCATATTCCTTGATGTGTCTGTATAGGGCATTTTACTATCCATTTCCTAATTTTGTAATAATGCTCATAAATACGTTCTTTAACTCTCTTTCTGTTTTGCCTATATAATAGGCTGGACATTTTGCACAGAGCTAAATATACTATGTGCTTGGTGCTGCAATTTCCACCTATGCTCCTAATTTTACTGTGATTAATGTCATTCAAAACAATATCACTGTTGGTGTTTATATGTGTACATTGTTTGCATCTTCCGCACTTTCTGGTGAAAACCTTGTCTTTATTATTGTTTCTGCCTTTCCCTAACTTGGAATGTTCCAGTAATCTTTTTTATGTTGGGACCAGTTTTGTATACTATCTTAGGTTCCTCACCCAGTATATTTTTGTTGACATCTGATACTGTGATAATGTCCCAATATTTCTTTATTATGTCCTTAATCTTGATGCTGTGAGGGGTATAGGTCAGAACACACACTCTACCCATATTTGCTTTCTGCAAGTTAGCGTTAATCTCTTTATCAAGACCTAGCAGTGGTTTGTATTTTATTCCCCATTGGGATTTGACAAATTCAATGGTGTCACTAATCATGTTGCTGGGATATCCTCTCCTTTCAAATAAATCTGCTAACAGAACCATTTCTCCTTCCATGAATTCTCTAGTTGATGACATTCTAGCACATCTAATGCACTGTCCCTTCATAATATTTTTGAAAATGTGTGGTGGATGTTCACTTCCAAAAATAGATAATCATTAGAGAATGCTTTTTCTATGTATCTTGGATGTAAAACCTTCCTCATTGGAACCTATGAACACATCCAAATATGAAATACCTGAGTTATTTGTTTCATAGGTAAATTTCAAAAATTGGTAGTTTCGTTGATGTATTCAATAAATTGTGGTATTGTCTCGTTGGGTCCCTTCCACAGAATGAATATATCGTCCAGAAATCTTACATAGAAGGTGATGTAGCTGGAGAATGCACAGTTGGTAATGAATTCATTCTCCCAATCAGACATAACCAAGTTTGCAAATATGGGGCACAAGATGCGCCCATAGCAACTCCTTGCTTTGTCTGAAAAATTCACCCTCGAAAGTAAGATAATTGTGATCCAACACTAGGCCCATCATATCCATGATTAGATTTATTTTATCCCAGGTCAATGAAAACTTTCTAAGACTCCTGGCAAATCTCTCTAGTCCCTCGTCCTTAGGAATACATGAAAATAAGTCACATACATCAATGGTGATGAATGTACATTGTTCTGTCCATTTGTCAGGACTGAGTTTACTCAAGAAATCCCATGAGTCTTTGATGATGAATGGTACATGTGTATAAATATGTTTCGTCCATCTATCGATCGTTACTCCTATGTTATATGTTTTTGACTTTGAACCTGAGATGATGGGTCTGAAGGGTGGTTTGGTCAGAGACTTATGAATTTTCGGTATTCCTATTATGCAAGCCATCACTGGATGATCCACTTTTAGAAACCTATATACTTCTTCTGTGATGCGGTTATCAATAAAGTATTCTTCCAAAGCTATGTCAATTCTTCTAAAACCTTGGTTAATTTGATTGATTGAAACCTGTTGGTAATTCCCAGAATGTCATAAAATATGGTGTATCTCAGTGATATAATCTTTTTGGGGATAAATAACTGCCCCTCCCCCCTTGTCGGGTTTCATTATTCTTACGTCTTTTTTATACATATATTCATTCAGTACCGCTCTTTCTTCTTTGGAGATGTTATCTTTTGTTAATTCCTGTTTTTTCCGATATTCTCTTGTGATTTCATGGTTGAGTAGATACAGTTCTTTACATATCATTTGTTCAAATACATTCACTTGTGAATTGTACTGAGGTATAAATGTACTTTTTCTTTTTAATTCAGTGGGTATGTATGTGGCCTCATCATCCTTTCCTTTTTCAAATAGTAGAGCCAGGTTAAGTCTGCGACTATATAATTTGATTTCTTTGATATGATCTACTAGATTGAATTTCTGTGTAGGGATGAATTTGGTTCCTTTGCATAAAAGGGAACATAATTCTTCATGAATAGGGACATCTGTGTAGTTGTACACGTTGAAGACTTTATAATGCGTGATACTAGGTTTTTCTTTTTCTAATTCTGATGTATCTACCTCCTGTATGTCTATTTTCACATTTTCATCATGTCCATTATTTGAATTTTTATCAGTGACATAATTCAAATTTCATATATCCGTGTCATTTTTTTGAACTTTAGTAGCTATCCCAGCTACGGTCCACCACTAGTCTATCTGCAGGATCTGATTATATTTTATCAGTTGTTTGTTCTTGCACAACCTTATTAGTTGCCTTACAGTGATGGCGGAAGCAGTGGTTGGGGCGTCGGCTGTATTGGATGGTGAAGAAATTCTACTTTTAAGGGCTGAAGTAGCCAGATTACACCAAGATGTCAGCAAGCTCACGGAATTAGTCACTTCGATTGTTAAATCTACACATATTAACGGTAAACATGAGCGAACATCTTCCCACAAGGACATACCCAGGATTCAGGATAACAGCGAGAATGACTTGATATTGACAGTGGATACCAATGTTGAAATACCCAATGGACAGGGGTGTTTAAATCAAACAGGGTCATCACACAGAACGGGCAATATAGATATGAACCCAAGGCGTTGATGACCTATCGATACCTGAAAAGGACTTTACCTTCGATTTCAGCTTTTTTCACAGTAGAGCTGAAATGGACTATAGAGGGGCCAAGCCGAAACATGCACCCCCCAAAAAAACCTATTCTGCTATGGCATGTATGCCAAATACTAAAACTCAATTTACTATACCTAGTAATTCTAACTTGTTACACAATGAAAATACTGTGAGAAACAAGAGAGTTACACAAGGAAAACATGTTGATAATAATTATTCCACGTTTAATAAGTTTCACAAATGATTATGCTTTTGATCCATCACACTCTAATGAAATGTTTCAACATCATGATAATGTTATTAACAAAAAATATGGGGATGATGATCAAAATGAATCCATCAAAAGTAGTATATACAAAATGGGAAACATTTTAATACAAATACAGAATATTAAAGTTGATAAAGCTTATTTGAAGCAATGCATTAATTCGAAGGTAGTTCCCAAAGGGATTAGGTTTTTCAAACTACCTATGGGCCTAGAATACAATGAGAGTACAATTTCAGCTTTCAACAGTTTGTTTGATGATTTTGGCATTTGTTATATGAATTTGTTATTGAAGTGTTACGAGGATAAGTTGAATGTACTCATTGATGAAGTAGAGCATGTTAATGAATTTATTTTGCGTAACCCTGCATTTGAACAGTGGTATGATTTATACCACAAACAATTCCAAATGGCAGAAACCACAGCGGAAAATATTTTCCAAGGAAAACAAAAATTAGAGCATGATATGGAGCTATATAGAACTTGTAAGGTATATGTTTGGCCACAAGATAGGAAAGAAAGATTAGATGAAGGATATACACATGTAAGAGGTAGAAGACAGGTGGACAGACAGGAAAATTTTCAGGGAGGAAGACACCATCAAAATTATGGAAAAACAAATTACCAGAGCAGCAGAAAATACAAGTAAAATCCAGAGTTTGTCAGTTTAGAACGACAGTTGGAGGTTTTACTGTCTCTCCTCCTGCCATTTTAGTTCCATCTAGAGATTGACGTGGTCCCATCTCCTTCAACATCAACAATGAAAATTCAAATAATGGACATGATGAAAATGTGAAAATAGACATACAGGAGGTAGATACATCAGAATTAGAAAAGAAAAACCTAGTATCACGCACTATAAAGGCTTCAACGTGTACAACTACACAGATGTCCCTATTCATGAAGAATTATGTTCCCTTTTATGCAAAGGAACCAAATTCATCCCTACACAGAAATTCAATCTAGTAGATCATATCAAAGAAATCAAATTATATAGTCAGACTTAACCTGGCTCTACTATTTGAAAAGGAAAGGATGATGAGGCCACATACATACCCACTGAATTAAAAAGAAAAAGTACATTTATACCTCAGTACAATTCACAAGTGAATGTATTTGAACAAATGATATGTAAAGAACTGTATCTACTCAACCATGAAATCACAAGAGAATATCGGAAAAACAGGAATTAACAAAAGATAACATCTCCAAAGAAGAAAGAGCGGTACTGAATGAATATATGTATAAAAAGACGTAAGAATAATGAAACCCGACAAGGGGAGGGCAGTTATTTATCCCCAAAAAGATTATATCACTGAGATACACCATATTTTATGCCATTCTGGGAATTACCAACAGGTTTCAATCAATCAAATTAACCAAGGTTTTAGAAGAATTGACATAGCTTTGGAAGAATACTTTATTGATAACCGCATCACAGAAGAAGTATATAGGTTTCTAAAAGTGGATCATCCAGTGATGGCTTGCATAATAGGAATACCGAAAATTCATAAGTCTCTGACCAAACCACCCTTCAGACCCATCATCTCAGGTTCAAAGTCAAAACATATAACATAGGAGTAACGATCGATAGATGGACTGAAACATATTTATACACATGTACCATTCATCATCAAAGACTCATGGGATTTCTTGAGTAAACTCAGTCCTGACAAATGGACAGAACAATGTACATTCATCACCATTGATGTATGTGACTTATTTTCATGTATTCCTAAGGACGAGGGACTAGAGAGATTTGCCAGTAGTCTTAGAAAGTTTTCTACATTGACCTGGGATAAAATAAATCTAATCATGGATATGATGGGCCTAGTGTTGGATCACAATTATCTTACTTTAGGGTGAATTTTTCAGACAAAGCAAGGGAGTTGCTATGATCTTGTGCCCCCATATTTGCAAACTTGGTTATGTCTGATTGGGAGAATGAATTCATTACCAACTGTGCATTCTCCAGCTACATCACCTTCTGTGTAAGATTTCTGGACGATATATTCATTCTGTGGAAGGGACCCAACGAGACAATACCACAATTTATTGAATACATCAACGAAACTACCAATTTTTGAAATTTACCTATGAAACAAATAACTCAGGTATTTCATATTTGGATGTGTTCATAGGTTCCAATGAGGAAGGTTTTACATCCAAGATACATAGAAAAAGCACATTCTCTAATGATTATCTATTTTTGGAAGTGAACATCCACCACACATTTTCAAAAATATTATGAAGGGACAGTGCATTAGATGTGCTAGAATGTCATCAACTAGAGAATTCATGGAAGGAGAAATGGTTCTGTTAGCAGATTTATTTGAAAGGAGAGGATATCCCAGCAACATGATTAGTGACACCATTGAATTTGTCAAATCCCAATGGGGAATAAAATACAAACCACTGCTAGGTCTTGATAAAGAGATTAACGCTAACTTGCAGAAAGCAAATATGGGTAGAGTGTGTGTTCTGACCTATACCCCTCACAGCATCAAGATTAAGGACATAATAAAGAAATATTGGGACATTATCACAGTATCAGATGTCAACAAAAATATACTGGGTGAGGAACCTAAGATAGTATACAAAACTGGTCCCAACATAAAAGATTACTGGAACATTCCAAGTTAGGGAAAGGCAGAAACAATAATAAAGACAAGGTTTTCACCAGAAAGTGCGGAAGATGCAAACAATGTACACATATAAACACCAACAGTGATATTGTTTTGAATGACATTAATCACAGTAAAATTAGGAGCATAGGTGGAAATTGCAGCACCAAGCACATAGTATATTTAGCTCTGTGCAAAAAATGTCCAGCCTATTATATAGGCAAAACAGAAAGAGAGTTAAAGAAACGTATTTATGAGCATTATTACAAAATTAGGAAAATGGATAGTAAAATGCCCTATACAGACACATCAAGGAATATGGTGAGGACACACATTCTCCTTTATGATAATAGATGAGGTGAAGGAAATTCCTTTTGGAGGGGATTGGAAAACAAGACTGGCCTGTAAAGAAAGCAAGTGGCAGATTTTAACTGATTCCACCAGGAATCCAGGTATTAACAATTTTATAAGTATAAAACCATTTTAATTCTTGATATATAATATTTTTATGGCTGCAATATTTGATGAAATGTAAGCACATAGTGAATTTAATTCATGTTTTAGTATTTCAATCACAATACCATATGAATAATTATTTTAGTGACTTTATAATCAATATTTATAATTATATATACATTTGTATTTACTTTTGGTATGTATATACATAAATCACCAAGATTTATATGTTTTTATATAGGTCCAATATTAGTTATGTTACAAATGGAGTACTGTTTCTTTAAATTGAGTAACAAAGTTTTGGTAAAAACTGTTTTTAAATGAGTTAATTAAATGTTTTGCACTAGTTCTGATGAAGTCTGCGATGGTGCAGATGAAAGCGCTCAACTAGTGCTTAAGGAATGCTATCGTTGTAATAAAGGATTTATCTTCAGTCTACAGCGCCTTTTTTGCTTCCTATGAGTTTGGAACTTCTGAGTTTGTTTACATAGCAATTGTGCTAGTGCTTCATTTGCTTCCTGCAAGTCTGGAACTATTGAGTTTGCCAAGGAAGCTTCTTGTGTTTTTCTAACTACAAAGTATTGGATTGGGTTTTCTCTACCACAAGCTAAACGGATAGTCAGGACTTCCTGAGCAACCAGGCATTTGCTCTACAACATTTCATCAGCTTTTACAAACATTCTAAGGTACTTTTTTATGCTTGTTGTGGTCTCCCCACACAGACTGTTGTGAGTTGTGTTCAAGTTACTTTGCATCATTTGGAAGAGTTACAGGAATGTATATGCCTGGGATATAAACAGATTTAGTCCTACTTTACTTTTGAACTTCCAAACATCAGTATAACAGTGTATGAGTTTGGAACTTCTGAGTTTGTTTACATAGCAATTGTGCTAGTGCTTCTAGTGCTTCATTTGCTTCCTGCAAGTCTGGAACTATTGAGTTTGCCAAGGGAAGCTTCTTGTGTTTTTCTAACTACAAAGTATTGGATTGGGTTTTCTCTACCACAAGCTAAACGGATAGTCAGGACTTCCTGAGCAACCAGGCATTTGCTCTACAACATTTCATCAGCTTTTACAAACATTCTAAGGTACTTTTTTATGCTTGTTGTGGTCTCCCACACAGACTGTTGTGAGTTGTGTTCAAGTTACTTTGCATCATTTGGAAGAGTTATAGGAATGTATATGCCTGGGATATAAACAGATTTAGTCCTACTTTACTTTTGAACTGCTAAACATCAGTGTGTAACAGTCTTCTTGTTACACTTTAGTTCAACATCTTGCCAATTCGGCGAAGCAGTGAGGTTTCTGTGGATTTAAAAGGAGTGTTTTTTCATCTTTTCTTCGTTCTGTTTTATCAGTGACATAATTCAAGTTTCATATATCCGTGTCATTTTTTTGAACTTTAGTAGCTATCCCAGCTACGGTCCACCACTAGTCTATCTGCAGGATCTGATTATATTTTATCAGTTGTTTGTTCTTGCACAACCTTATATGTACAAAGGTTGACAGACTTGTGGCTAGAGCCACACACACTGGCACAATATTGGCATGTTGCTGTGATAACCTCATACATTTACTGTCGTACCAGGGTTTGTTGTGACATATGTCCTATGAGGGGTATGAAGTCAGTAACTCTCATGGCTGTCACCATGTACTGACTGCAATCCTCAGACTATGCTTCTGCAGTTCTAAGATAGGTGTTCTATGAGTAACACAAAAACATAAGGCTCCACACACTGCCCAATCTGTAGATAACCCAACAGGTGGGAGTGTCTTTAAACACATAACACTGTCATGACAGGTATTAAATCATGTAGACCAGCCATATCCACACACACCCTGTTAAACCAACATTACTCCAAATGCAGAAGAGCAACACTTACATTCTGTAGTCATGTCTGGCACATCCCCCTCCTGTTTATCGGCCTGTCTCCACAGTGTATGTTGTTAGAGGTAAATCCCAATACCATTTGTGATGCTGTTTTCCAAACACCAAATTGAGGTCCTGCTCACATTGAATGAAAAGGCCCAACACCCACATGATGTTCCTAGATATTGGAGTGTGTTTCCATGCAATTGGCTATGGGAATGTTACCACAGCTGTTTCACATGCAATCAGCTAGAGGGGTACTGCAATTCATAGAGAGACCATCAGCTGATCATGAGCATCACTTACAAAACACAAGCTGCTGCCTAAGCAAAGGAGGTGTATATCTCTACATCCACCAGAGTGGGAGTGAGAGAGACAGACAGAGACAAAGTAAGTCGGGGAGGGGGGTGGGAGAGTAAAACCTAAGCATGTTTGTGTCACACACCTACCAGTACAGAGTTTCAAACCCCTGACTGACTATGTATTGCTATCACATGTCTATGCAGTTATTGCATGTGCGACATAGCTTACATGCTGGGGAGCTGTCCAAAGGTATACCTGATGGTGAGTGACATCTGCAACAGTGATATAGGAGCGATAAGGTAGGTGTAGTACACATGCCTGTCCACACAAACAGGTGTCAATGTCAACACAGCCACACTGTCTCAGGGAATCACACACATTAACACAGTTGGCAGGGTCAGGAATAGACTTCCTAACTAGCTAGTTTGTCACAATACAGTAATACGCAGGTATCACATGCACCACAGGGTTTATCTAGATGATATATGGGCAAATGGTATGTGAAGGTGCCTGACATCAGACCATGCTTCAGTAGGCCAATGGGAGTTGTAGTGAGTGTGAATGGGGTCGAAAGAATCATACTCCACACACACAGACACAGGGTGCCAGTACTGACATGCATGGGTGCATTGCTTCACAGGTGTGTAGTGGTTGACTGTGCCAGAAGGCTGTACAAGGCTAGGTGAAGGGTATACCTTGGCATCAGAACACATGACAATGGTTTGCAGTGTGGCTCAGGGGTGTAGTGTTTGGATTGGCCCACACAGGGGGGTATTGTATTCACCATCCAGTCATCTGGGTTACTATTGTGTGTGGCCAGTGCTGTGCAATGCCTGCCATGTATGTGTTCTACAGTCCATGACATGGATGGTGTCTGGGATGTGCACACATCCCACATGCATGTTAAGTGACATATGGAACTGTACCTGGGGTGTCTGACCCATGTTCTGTACACAGATTATCCTCAGATGTGCCAGTCCTGGCCTTATTTGGTGGGAACTGGTAATGGACACCAGGTTTACCCTGCACCTACATTGATAGCATGATACAGGTATTCTCTGGTGTCAGTGGCATCTGTTCATACATGGCATATGTGTAAGGCATGCTATGAACTTTGTGGGTCACATTTGATGGCACTACAGTTGTTGCAGTCGTCCAGTGGGGAACATAGTGAAAGCACACTGTCTGCAATTATGTGCCTATTATAGTGATGGGACAGGGTGCCATGCCCTCTGTAGCCCACTGCAATCACACCATATATACTATCTGTGGACAATATGCAGGGTACTACCAACAAAGCAATTGTTGCTTAGGCAAATGTGTTTGTGTATGAGATATGGGTTGAGAGTGTTCTCTGGGTGATACAGGGGTTGCCTAATTTGTTTGCCAGGCCTTGATGTTACATGTAGGGGCATGCATTGGCAACCCCAGCCTCTCGGCTATTTGACATCTGTTATCTTTGTAAGGTGGACATTGTGACATATAATAGGCCCACCATATAAGAAATTTTGCAAAACTCGCTCCACAATGAGTCCACTTGTTACACACACACACACACACACACACACACACACACACACACACACACACACACACACACACACACACACACACACACCAAGTCTCACAGTTGCCATGTCTGGGATTGGAACTCCTACCTAGCTAGCTTATCACACTACAGCATTATGCAGTTATAGGATGCAACACCGAGATTACTGGGCTACTCCTTCCTCAAAGGTGTATTTCAAAGGGAATGACTTCAGCAGGCTTGCCAAAGAAGGGCACTGGAGGTTGTAGTGACTGTGATTGGCCTCAAAAGCATTGCTCCCTACACAAACAAATGTACACACAAACATCCACACTTGCCATGTCTGGGAATAGAACTCCTACCTAACTGGTTTATCACATTACAGCATTATGCAGTTATAGAACGCGCCACAGAAATTACTGGGTTACGCCTTCCCCAAAGGTGTATTTCAAAGTGAATGACATCAGCAGGCATGCCAAAGTAGGGCATTTGAATTGTAGTGAGTGTGACTAGCCTAAAATGCATTGATCCCTATACACTCACTCACACACACACACACACACACACACACACACACACACACACACACACACACACACACACACACACACACACACACACACACACACACACACACAGTTGCCACATCTGGGATTAGAAATCCTACCTAACTAGTTTATCACACTACAGCATTACGCAGTTATAGGATGCACCACAGAGATTACTAGGCTGTCCCTTCCCAAAAGGTGTATTTCAAAGTGACTGACATCAGCAGGCTTGCCATAGTAGGGAAATGGGGAGGGCCATGTGTGTGCATGGGCCATAACCCATTCATCTAGAGGCAGATACACCACACTCAGACACACACAAGTTTATATTCGACAGGTACGTGTATACAGCTGCTAGATGACTACTGCCTTGTACAGTCATGTTGCACAGTTAGCACTAGCACCACAGAGTCTATAATGCTGAGGGATTCCAGAGGCAAGTGTTTATGGTGAGTGACATTTACACATCATGTGGTTGTAGCTATTTGGCTGTGTGCTGGGTGGGAGAGGCCTCATGATGGAAGGCTCTTTGTCACTGTCACTCTCTTCCATACATCTATGTATGTGTACTTTTGGCGTATTATAGTGTGTTGTCCTTGGATATATGTGTGTATTCCTATCCAATGTGTGTGCAAAGCATAACTGGTGCATACTGTGGAGTGTATGCACTAACATCTGCAACTGTCAGATATGTATGATCCACTGTTGTTGCCAGGCATGGGCTTCATTTCTTTAAGTGTGGGAGCATGCCCAGTATGACCTTCTGCATTTAATGTGTGTATCCATTCCAGGTAGATTGTACTCCAGTGCAGACTTTTGTGTTCTACATCTACAGCTAGCAAACTCTTTCTGCAGGATATCTGTAGATCAGTTGACAGTATAGGGTCAAACTGGGAAAGGGATAGTGGGTACAGTAGGTAACTGTGTCTGTGCTGCTTCTGCTACATGGTCCGGGTGTTAGCAGAGAATTCAGACATGTATACTGTTATACACTGTGATGTTTTATGTCATCAAGTACTGTCACGTAGACATATTTGCTTGCAGTGATGTCCTGGGGAACACAGGATGAATGCAGCTGTGTCCAGTACTGTGGTCAAACGCCTACATATTCTTACAAACTAATGCCATTCTGGAGGGGGAGGTGCAGACACCTGCTGCTGGGTCTGTGTAACTGGTTCAGCACCTTGGTACAGTGGTGGCAGAGGATCCCATACTTGTACATCCATCAACGTGACAGTATGGCCTTATCTTGTTGTGGCAATACCTCACAGCTGTACAGATTCACACAGGTTATCCAGAGGTAGGGATCATAAGTCAGGACATTACCTCTATTGTGGTTTACAAGCAGGTTTGTAGCCACCTATTCTTGTGTTTGCAACCAGGGACAGTATGTACACACGGCTGTGTTTCGGACTTCGCACACTCCATGCTGCCCATGCTCCCACCCCCCACTCTATTATTCTATCCTCTTCCATATGTTATGCAAACATTTTCTGATACTTTCCATATAGTTATGACCTCATCACAACAGTATATTGGTGTTGGTCCACAGTTCATGCATAGGGACATGGTGGACATGTTACTGTGGTATGTCCACATGGCCTTGCATATAGGTTCTGTGGACTTGGTTATGTTGTTATTTGGGAGTCCATGACATAACATACATTGGCAGTACGGGTGTGACACAGGCCTTTGGCAGAGGACTGTAGGCCATTTGGTAGTGATGCAGGCCAGCAGTAGCAGGCCATTGCATTTTGTCAGTCCTACAGTCCCAGACTGCAATACAGTATATTCCCCTAGGGTGACAGGGTAGGTGTGTTAGGTGTTCATGCCAATACATTCTGTCAGTATTGATCCAGTGATGTGGATGCTGGCAGGGTGCTGCTTACAGCTAGGGCCACACCTGCATGGGACACCTGTACTGCATGCTACATTCTTTCACCATTGCCATACACAGGTGGGGGTCATATTGTACCCATTCCCAACAGCAGGGATAAGACCAGAGAGGTACCTGTAGGTGGTGGTTGGGTGAGCTGGGTTCATGTGTGCTATGGACACTACTTGCATCTGACTCACAGATATGCATGGGGCATTCTACTTGTGCTGGCTTGTGCAGGGACATCAGCTGTTTCTCAATACATCATTCCTATGACCTTTGTGGTCTGTGAGTGTTTTGCCAGACGACATTGGTATTCCCTACTACAAGCCCAGATAATGTGCTGCAAACCTATTTGTAGAATTCTAAGGGTGTGTTCATTTAATGGTTACACATTATGCACTGTCTGTCTGGGGTACTTTCCCCTGTGTACTGCTTGTATATCTGGCCCAACAGTCATGCCATGTCCATCTTTCAGATGGTGACACATATTACTTCCATACATTTACAATGGCTTACTGCTAGATTGTGTTATAACTGGGGAGCATTGTGTTTGACACTGCAGTTATGAGGACTTGGTCCTGTCGTTGGCAATACTGGGCAATGGCCACCAGGACAAACCTCACCATGCATACATACTGACCACTCCACACAATATAAAACACACACTAGCCTAACACACGCATACCTGCATATTGTACAAATGCTACAACCTATCCTGTTACCTTGGCCACTGCAGGTAATCTGTTCTCCACTGGTATTATACCTACACATACATGTTACTACATTTCTACATAGGATTGGGGGGCACACCTGACAGTTACTATGTGTCTACATTGACAAACTCAGTAAGCAGAATAAAAACTAGAATGAACAGCAGATGCAGGGTGGTATCCAATGAGATGGAGCCCGAGTAATGAAAAAATTCTTTACTCAATCCAATGATCAGAATGAAGTTAAAATACACATGAAGTCACAGTTTAAAAATAATAAAACAAGTTAAGCGCTTTCGTCAATACTCAGACTTCTTCAGAACAGTGAATTGCTGGCTGATAACTCCTTAAATACACACATAGTCAGTTAGTAAAATATTGCTCCACATCATTTCCTTTCAATTAAGAAACATCACAGGAAGTGTAAGGTAGTAGTGAATACTGCCCCTATTTGCAAGTACACAAAAAGTCAGCTAACCAAATGTTGAATCAATAGTGTCACATATAAAGAATGTTATAAGGCAAAAAATACCAATGACAATATAAATAAATCATAACATAAATAACTGTTTAAGTTTCAAAAGTGATGCTATAGAAATTCTATCATTAAGACCTGGGGGGGGAGTATGCATTCAGTCTGATCTGCCACTTTAACTCAATGTACTCCAAATATTCCTCAACAGGTCCGCCCCTTTGTCCCAAATCAACTTGTTCAAGAATAAAAAAACTAAAACTGTAATTACTTTGGTCATTAATATGCCTAAATAAAGCATTCTTCATATTTTTCTGCTTGATATCATATAAATGTTGGTAGACTCTAAGTCTAAAAGCATTTTTGTTTTCCCCACATAATAACCTTGGCAGTTTTACATACTGCAATATAAGCAACCCCCTTAGTATAGCAAAACATTTTCTTTTTATTAGTGATGGATCCAAAATTCTTAAGTTTAAATTTGTCCGTATCCATCATGAAAGGGCACTGGGACATCTACCACATTTATACGTGCCACTAGAGGTGGCACGTATAAATGTGGTATGTCCCCAGTGCCCTTTTCATGATGATAGGGACAAATTTAAACTTAAGAATTTTGGATCCATTTGAAAAAAAAAAAAATGTGTTTAGCTGTTTTGTTATGTGTATGTAAAACAAAATGTAAAACTGCCAAGGTTATTATGTGGGAAATATTTTTGCTTTTAGTCTACCAAGTTTTATAACATTTATATGATAAAATATGAAAAATATAAAGAATATTTATGATATAAATGCATTTATCCAAAGTTTTTATTTTTTTATTTGAACAAGTTGATTTGGGACAAAGGGGCGGACCTGTTGAGGAAGATTTGGAGTACATTGAGTTAAAGTGGCAGATCAGACTGAATGCATACTCCCCTCCAGGTCTTAATGATAGAATTTCTATAGCATCACTTTTGAAACTTAAACAGTTATTTATGTTATGATTTATTTATATTGTCATTGGTATTTTTTGCCTTATAACATTCTTTATATGTGACACTATTGATTCAACATTTGGTTAGCTGACTTTTTGTGTACTTGCAAACAGGGGGAGTATTCACTACTACCTTACACTTCCTGTGATGTTTCTTAATTGAAAGGAAATGATGTGGGGCAATATTTTACTAATTGACTATGTGTGTATTTAAGGAGTTATCAGACAGCAATTCACTGTTCTGAAGAATTCTGAGTATTGATGAAAGCGCTTAACTTGTTGTTTTATTATTTTTAAACTATGACTTTATGTGTATTTGTACTTCATTTTGATCATTGGATTGAGTAAAGAATTTTTTCATTACTCGGGCTCCGTCTCGTTGGATACCACCCTGCATCTGCTGTTCATTCTATGTATCTACATTGGCTTGGGGGGGGGCACAACAGACTGTTCCTACATGTCTACACAGGAATGGGGACACACACCTGACTGTTACTACATTTCTACATAAGATTGGGGGGGCACACCTGCGTGTTACTACGTGTCTACATAGGACTGGGGGAACACACCTGACTGTTATTACATTTCTACATAGGATTGTGGGGGGGCACACCTGTGTGTCACTAAGCGTGTATATAGGAATGGGGGGCACACTTGACTGTTAGTACATGTCTACATCAGATTGGGGGGGGTCACACCAGACTGTTATTACATTTCTACATAGGATTGTGGGGGGGTACACCTGTGTTTCACTACATGTATACATAGGAATGGGGGGGCACACTTGACTGTTGCTACATTTCTACATCAGACTGGGGGGGTCACACCAGACTGTTACTACATTTCTACATAGGAATGGTGGGGGGGGGCACACCTGACTGTTACTGCATTACTACATAGGATTGGGGGGTACACATAACTGTTACTATGTGTCTGCATCGGATTGGGGGGCACACCAGACTGTTACTACATGTCTACATAGGATTGGGGGCACACCTGACTGTTACTACATTTCTACATAAGATTGGGGGGACATCTTACTGTTACTACGTGTCTATATCAGATTGGGAGGGCACACATGACTGTTACTACATTTCTACATAGGACTGGAGGGGCACACCTGACTGTTTCTACATTTTACATAGGATTGGGGGCACACCTGACGCTTGTACACATTTGCTATGACTGTACTGGTATGTCAGTTACTCTATTTCATTCTGTATTCTAACCTATCGTGCTGCCTAGAGGCATATCAGTGTAATACAGGTCTTAGGTTTGATTGCCCTACATATCAGTTTCTGACTTCTTACCCTTCAGAACTAACATCCCACTGCCTGACCTGTTGTAGTCTGTCTGTGTAGGCCTGGGTGGGGTTACCCATAGCCATCATTCAGAGGCCTTAGAATAGCCTTTGTGTTTGTCTACACCTGTCCTGCTGGCTGAGACTGTTGTTGGATATGTGAGCCTCGCTGACTGGCATGTGTGTGTCATATGGACACACATGTGGCCCAGCACATTTCCTGCAGTGGGTTTTGTCACCACGTGTAGTAGTGGTTGACCAGTATTTGTTACAGATCTCATGCTGCCACTATAGGTGTCTACTATCTACTGGCATCCATTCAGTCACTTGATTCCCTTGCATGCTCACATCCATACCATAGATACAAGTAACAACACATGCTACTCTATTCAGCAATTGGTAGGAAGAGTGACTTACCTTGTGGCTGTGCCAGTATTGAGGATGGTGCTGGAGGGCTGCCTATGCCCGATGCACATAGTACACTCGCTATACATGGTTGAGCACAGGTAGTGTCATGTTTGGCATCCCTTTTACTGTATGTGCGAGTCAAAGAGAGGTGTCATTTCCTGGGTCCCTACTATGTCAGTGTATGTGCTATGCATTGCCTATTTGCCAAGGCCAGGGCATACTGGGCACGCCTCCTTCTGCCTACTGGGGCAGGCTCAGGTTGTTCCATCTCCAAGTCACTCTGTGCCTGTGCAGGCCTTGGCAATGGTGGGGGCTGTGTGGCCCTGCCCCATGCTGTTCCTGCTACAGCTGTTTCCACAGGATCATGTGTAGCATGGCAGATACAATGACAATTTGAGTACATGTAGGTGGTGAGTACTGCATGGCTCCACCAGATTTGTCCAGGCACTGGAACCGTGACTTGAGCATACCAAACACATGCTCTATTATAATTCTGGTCTGTATGTGTGCCTCATTATGAAGTTCTTGTTCGGGTGTGTGTGCATTTCTGATGGGTGTCATCAGCCATGGCTCCAGTGCATACCCAGCATCCCCCACTAGGTGACCATTAGGGATGTCCTCATTGGCAAATCTCTGGTACAGCTGCGTCAGATGTGGGAGTCGTGATAGCTTCCAGGGCAGGGAGCACACACATTCATTATAATGCCCTGGGCATTGCACATCATTTGGCAGTTGATGGAGGGGAAGCCCTTGTAGTTGATGTAGACCCTACCCTGCTCACTGGGTGGTGCTTTCATGCATATGTGCATGCAGTCTATATCACCCACTACCTCAGGGTATTCTGCTATTTGGTGGAAGCGATGCATATTGCTGGCCAACGCCTCACGGGTGTTGGGGAAATATACATGCTCACCGGCATGTGCTGACATGGCATCCAGGAACTGGTGGAGTATCCTGGATGCTGATGCCTGTGATATCACCATGATATCCCCAGTTGGCCTTTGGAAGGTACCTGTGGCTAGTATTCTTAGGCCTACACATACCTTGGTATCCACTGGGATGGGTTCCCGTCTTTTAGTTCTGTGTGTCAGGTGTGGCCAGCATAGCTCAAACATTTGCTGTAGAAGGTCCTTGTCCACCCTATAGTGCTCCACTATCTCCAGCTCATGTAGCCCCTGGTAGGTTACCCTGGGTCTGTACACTCTTCTCCATCTCCTTACTGTGGGCTGGTTGACAGCATTCTCATCCTCACCACCCTCAGCTTCTTCCACATGTTGATGTATGATAGCTACTGCAGCCCCTATCATTTTGTTGTTTTTGTTTGTTAAAATTTCCCTGCTTGTATACACCGGTGGGGTAGAGTATGTGTGAAAAACCAGAGGGAAAGGTGTTTGCATAGCTTATAGTAGTGTTCTGGGCTGGGCTGCTGCCTGTGTAATTGGCTGATTCTGATACATCTCACCTGCCAGCTATGCTAGTTCTCATTGATTACCTTCCTACTGCTGTTTCTACTTCCCATTGCCTTCCTGTTTAAGCCCAGGTGCCCACCGCGCAAACACAGTGCTCAAATGTGCACAGAGCTGCTATTTCCTGGTTTACTTTTTTTTCCTTCAAAACCCAGTGCGCACGCACACCCGCTTAGGCAATGTAGAGTGCTAGGCAGCCTCAGACACACCCCCTTGCTTAGCTTTGCTAAGCTAAGGGCAAACCCGAGCCACAGGGCTCCAGTCCGCATACAGTATACCTGACACACCCCCCTATGATGTCATCTAACTCTTAGACTTGAACCATGCTATTTCAGCACTTACACTGTTGGGTGCTGATTAGCATTGAGGGAAAATCTGGGATTCAGTACTTCATTTGCATAGGATTGGCTGCTAATGCATAGTTACAGGTCCCACACTGAGCCTCCTCCCTTAGCAACCACTGTTCACTGGCCATGTTGTCTTCTGCCTGCCATTGAGTATAATGGCAAAACAGTGATTTTGGTTAGAATGCTTATTTCAGGTTATTTTTTATATTTTTGGTCCGATCCTAGTTGTGCGCCGCTGCCCTACACTTAAACAGCCAAAATCAGCTAAAACAAGTTAATTTTTTTATTTTATGAAACTGTTTACCATGCCAATGGCCATATATTTGGCCATTGGCATGGTTTCCCTTAATATACGCACTTTATTTGGAGCTGTCATGGCTCTGGTTTGTAGTTTGCAGAAATGTACTCGGTTACTAACAGAGTACATTTCTGCACACTACACTAGTCCTGCACGGCCGCCTGACAGCTTCCTAGATCACAAATTCACCTAATTTGCATGGTTTTCACCTGCAAATGGGGTAATTTGCATACAGGAGCTGCGTCTATGCAGAAATAGTGTAGGAGCGCTCGTGCACATCCCTGCAGCTTATTCCTAGATTGCACGGTGGCCATATTGCCTCCTGGAGCTCCTGCACTTTTCCTGCACATCGTGCTGGGTTTGCTGAATCCAGGGGTATGTCTTTTGCTGGAAGCAGCAAACGAGATCTGAGGTAACTGGGGTTGGTGCGTTGTGGGTAAGGGAGAAGCTTGAGAGTTTTTGGTCGCCATGAGATTTAGCAATGGCTAAGTCAGATCTGAGAGATCAGATCTGAATCCAACAGCTGAGGACAGAATGAACATTGACAACATCACATCTTAAGTTCAAAAGCAGTAAGGGTTCACTTTGTAGAGATCTATGTGCAGGAAGATGGCATCCAATCAGGTGTGAGTTACAGAGGAGTTAAGGGCCATCCCAGCTGCTGTAGACTATGGTGATGGACGTACAACAAATAAAGGTAATAAGAGCCAACCACAATTCCTAATTACAAAACTTAAACATCATATTATATATGCATCAGGTTGGAATATCCAAGCAAAGGGCCATCATAGCATTATGCTCCATGCAGTTACAGGAGCTACAAGTTCAATCCCAAAAGCTAGATAATAAGCTGGATTACCTAGAAAACTAGGCTCGTAGGAATAACTTATAGCTTATTGGTCTCCCTGAAAATGTGGAGGGGGTGACCCTATCAAGTTTATTAAACATGAATGCGAGTTATTACTAGGTAGAAGTCAAGGGCTGGTTATTGAAAGAACACATAGGATCAACAGCAAAAGCAAAACTAATAATTATCCCAGGCATCTAATCTTCATATGCCTGGACAATAATGATAGAGAAGAGATATTGGGAAAGGCCTGTGAGAGAGGAGTAACACTTAAGATGACAGGTCATCAAATTAAAGTGGTGCCAAACTATAGTGCTTCACTTTATGTGAAAAGAAAACTTATGGTGCCATTTCTTAGAATGTGTAGAGATATGGGGACCACATGAGACTTTATGAAGGGAGACATCTATTATTAATTTCACTCATCAGCAAAAGTATAGCAGTACCTTAAGGGTATAGAGACTGGCAAGGGGGCTTCCTATGTAGGAGTGGTACAAGGGCTGGGTGTTGCTAATACTACTTGAAGAAAAAGGTTATATCTACACAGTCATCACCTAAAAATTGCAAGAGAGAAAGACAAGAGAAGGATTAGCCCTTGAATTCTGCAGAAATAAATCACAATAAGTCCTCACTGAGGCATAAACTCTTCCCCGAATCTGGTAACAGACTGGATCTTTGGCTACACTTAGACTGGAGTCTGATGCCAGTGATGGAGATAAACCCTCATTTCTGGGCCCAGAAATCATGGCAGATGAGTCAGAAGAGATGGAACAAACATGACAGAGCTCATCACTGAAGGACTGTGGGGGATCAGACATTCAACGTAAGGGACAGTCAACACCAAACACTTGAATGTTTATGCTAATTGGCTTCACGTGGCTGCCTTGTAGCTATTCATTTCATTCTCCACAGGGGTTTTCTAGGGTATCCTATGTTTAAGAGCACTCTGTCAGACATGACTTAGTGACTGTCAGTGCATGGACAATGTTTTTGTCGACATAAGGTTCATGTTTGATAACATTTTACGGTTTGTGACATTAAGTGGGATTTGCTAACTATAAGTAATGGCACACTTATGTTTGATTTTAACTAATTATACTTTTTTGTTTCACAGGTGATAGGGTAAGGCATTGTCAATATTCAGTGCCTGGCTGGTGTTAAATGATAAAATTAGGTACTTAAGTAGTGTGTGTGTGTGTGTGTGTGTGTGTGTGTGTGTGCCACCCCACCATAATTTCCCAGTCACTTTTATCTTCTCTTTTTCCCCCTTTTCTTTTGCATGGAGCTCAGATGCATCCTGGAAATGCTATACATAAAATGAGATAGCAGGAGAGTACAAACCTGCTTGGGCATGGCTAGTTTTCGTTCTAGTGGATGGAAGAGGGGAGTGTCAGGAATTTGTATCCATTGGTAATTATCCAGCTCACTTAAAGTATAACTGATAATATTGTTTTCTATTCTGTACCAGTGGAGGGTATTTTCCAAATACTAAAGGTTAATGTTAAGTAACCAAAAATTACAGCACCAGTTCATTAATGCCACTGATAATAGTGTCACTTGTTCCTATCAATGTGGGCATCAGAATGTTAATTTAATTTATTGGAATGTTAAAGGCTTATCCACAGGTGTCAAAGCTAATGCTGTCCTTTCTATGCTTTACAGGCTAGGTGCTCAGATTATTATGCTGCAAGAGACCAACATTAAAAAAAAATTTTTTTAGAAACTTGAAAGGGGTAAAATTGTTCTCTGATATGTTAACTGATAAGAGGTGAGTATTCCTGCTAATTCACAAAGTTTGGGTTGGAGTTTTGAGGAAGTCAAGAAAGATGAACAGGGGCACTGGCTAGTGGTGGTTATGAATACCAGGCAGGGACAGATTCTTCTCGGAAACTTTTATGGGGCAAATGAGGATGATCCAACCCCATTTATGAAGTTGCTGAAGACCATCACTTCTCATCACATCAGGAACCATCATCTCATAGTGGGAGATTTTGATGTAATATTGGACCTTTCTATGGACAGGTTTCCATCAGGTAGTTTGAGATTACCTAGTTATGGAAAGGAATTAATTTTCTATAGAGGCATTGCAACTAATAGATGTGTGGAAGGCTCTGCATCCTAGAGATTTTGAGTATACCTTTACAGCTTTGGGATAGCTAGTTGGATTGATTTCTGTCTGTTTAATAAAATATTTAAACACAAGGTGTATTCTACATAGATCAGGGTAGGAGCCATATTAGATCACTCTATGATTATCCTGAAAATTCAGAGGGTTTCTGGAAATACACCCCAAAGACAGTGGTCCTTTGATCCATTGCTGCTGAAAACAAAAAGAAAGTGCTATTTCTAGAGAAATCATTAAGGCCATTTTGAAAGAATGCAGACATGTAGAAAGGGGAGATTCTATTGACAGATAGCTAGAATTTAAGAGATAATGCAGGTTAGTCGCCTGGAAATTAAAATATAAAATTCTGTAAGAGGAAATTTTTCATTTAGAAAGGTTAAAGAATACGATTGTACAATTAGAAAGGGAATATAAATGGCAGAGATCTAAAGGGACAGTTATATGGTGGGAGCTAAAACAGACTAAGTCAGAATACAGACTTTTACAGTACAAACAGGTGTGGGACAAATGGGGCAGGATTAAATCATTTCATGGGTGAAAGGGATAATGTTTCCCAAAGTATTAGTACAAAAATGTAGATAGAGAGAGAGAGAGAGAGAGAGAGAGAGAGAGAGAGAGAGAGAGAGAGAGAGAATCAGTAAGTTTTTGTTCTGGCCCTGATTTTTTGGGGAGGGTGTGCTAATGACTAGTTCACAGCAGTACTGCTAATTGATTTTTGGAAAGCGTTTGACTATGTCAAATGGTTATTTCTCTTCAAAGTATTGGAAATATATAGGCTTTCCACTAGTTTTATTCAGAGAAGCAAATTGTTGTATGTACACCCAAAGGCTCAGGTGTGGTGGAATGGTATATTTTCTAGCGCTATTCAATAAAATAGGAGCACTTGACAAGGCTACCCATATCCCTGCTTCTATTTGTGCTGGCTGTTTGAATGATAGATGCACTCTTGTAAGCACAGTTTGTGCAATATAGAATTAGCTAAGGGGCAGAATTGACTCAGCTAACTATATAGTTTGTGGATGGTTGCACTAGAGAGGTATTGGATAAACTTATCAAGACTGAGAATAGTACTAGAATAAAAGTCAACCTTGAAGAAACAAAATTATATCTGTTAAGTATGAAGGGGTGGGGGATGAAAGTGGAGGAGATTAGGGAGATTAAATGCTCTCTGGTTATGCAAGCCAAGTACATAGGTATTATAATGTTTTCTTAACTGTTGAAGATAATCAAGTTAAACTCCAAACCAATTTAGGAAGAAAACAATAATATACAGAGAAGAAAACATTGAAGCTTACTTTCCTTGTAAGATACAGGTGATGAAGTTGTGCATTATACCAAAAGCATAGTTTGAGTCTCACAAGGGATATTGGCTAGGCTTAAAAATGCTCAAAAGGGCAGTTAGCCTATTTATATCACATCATCTGCCCCAGGCCTCTACCCCATATCAAAAGAATGCAAAGGTGTATATTATACTTTGCATGGGCATGTAAAATGGTTGAAAGTCAATAGATGGAAATTATATATCAATTAAGAACTAGGTTGATTTGGAATCCCAGATCTCTGTTGTTATGGAGTGACTGCAGGGGGCTGGTTTTATCTCAAGGCTAAGTTAAAAAGCTCTCCTTAAGAGAGAAGCTATTCTTAAAAAAGGAGAGATACTAAGAGGATGACTATTCCATCTTTCAAACTATTGAGTTTTGGTTGGACTCTTGGTTATGTAGAGGTAAAAGCAATACTAAACTGTCACCACTATCATTTTTATGGAATAATTCCCTGATTCAAATTGAAGGGAAACCTGTGAGTTGGAGAAACTGGTGGTCTGCAGAGATCCTATACATTACAGATATATGGGCTTGGGGGGGGGGTGAAGCAGTTTTTATCACTTGAGGTGATTCAGTGGAATTTCCCACAGCTCAGAATCAGTTGATAGTGATATCTGCAGATGAGATCCAGCTTAGATAGGCCAGTAGCCAAAAAAGAGTTTAAGCAATAGTGGAAAACTTATGGCCCTTTTTGGAGAGAGTTGCAAGGAGTGCTCAAAGGAATGTAAGGGTCAAACTTAAAAACCTCTATACGGTAATCCGAGATAAAATTCAGGCATAGCTGAATTTGTTATTGGGTTGTTGGAAAGATATGGTAGAAAATTCCTTGGCATATGAGGAATGGTTAGAAGATTTAAAGCAGCTCACCCATAAAAAATTAACCTCACCTAGCCTGGTTCATGATTACTAACGTTTTGTTTTAAATGGCTTCTCACCCTGAATCAACTGTGTAAAAGGGGATGAGCATGGATAGTAAATGCTGGAGGTATCAGGTAGAGATGGTAGATTACTTGCACATGATATGGCACTTTCCTGTGATAGCAATGTGTTGGTGACTTGTTATAAGGAAAATGGGATGAGCTATGGCATCACCCTTACCAGATGAAGTGAATTATAAGTTCTGTATGGGCATGGGTTAAAATGGTAGGAATGACCTTTTTGGCCTGCAGTTTCATTCATGGAAAGGGTCTCAGAACTGGATAAATGATTTACTTATAACAAGGTATTTCTTAAAATTCTGGTCATGTTAGAAGTTGGATATTAGCAAACAGCATGGGTACTAGTGAATTTTTAAATTAAGACTACTGAATGAACACGTTTGTATCGTAAAGCTAGTCAATACATTAAGAATAATATACTGGAATTCCAAATTTTTACTTCAGCAAAATATTCTTATTGAAGGTTTTTGGTATAATCTAGTAAAGGTTTTAATGTTATGATCATTTCTGATAATGTATTGGTTTGTTATTAGGGTGGATAAGTTTTTAGGGCAAATGGAGTGTAAAGGCATGATTTAAATCTATGTTCTGTTTGTATTGCTTTTCAAATTATTAAGACAAGAAGTGTTTTTTGAAAGTGACTCTTTTAGATAACGTTATTTTGTGGTGTTGTATACATATACACTCTTTGTTTTATCTCAGATGAGCTCAGTAAAGTTTGAAGTTTGTATTAGAAATATGTATTTCTTTCTATGCCATTCTGTATCTTTATATTATATATATACTGCTGCTGCTTGACCCCATGTCATGAATGAAAACAGTCAATGGACCAGCCCACCTACGTGGTGAATAAACAGCAACCAGCCAAACAAACAAAGAAACAAAAATAAATACATAATCGAAAAACTGCCATGAGCCAATACTTTTACAAGAAGCTCAGCTTTGTGCAACAGGAAGAGATGTGGTACCACCCCATGGAATCTCTGTCTTCTTCATTTGAAAACTACTGCAGTAAGGCTGCATTCACTCCAGTGTCTTTCTTCTCCTTTTTGTCAGTCATTGTTGATGTTGGCAAACCAGTGAGTAAGTATAATTTCCTAACTTCTTATTAGACAACTGACTGCTTTGTGAAGATAAATGCATACCTCAATTTCTCATATTCAGCTTTAGCAGAATGCTTCCTACAGGTATAACCTCTGCCTTTTGTTGCAGCTCTTACTGTGAGCTATAGAAATGCTAGCAGAGACTGCTTTTGCTGTATCTGTGCAAGTTGAGCTTAGATTTTTTTGTATTAGCCAGTAACTATTGCACTAACAACTTAACTAGAAAACAGGAAAAATAAAACTGCAGTGCAAGCTATTGAGGTGTGGCAGGACTTGTGAATGGCATTTCAAATGATTGACCAAGGCATATATTAACTATTGTAACCAGTGTTGCAGCTTTACATCTGTCATTTAGTTTTTGTGCTTTGTCCTTACTAAGCATCTCTACTTAAACTGATTCTGTTTATTAATGAACTGTTAGGTACTATTTATTTCTGGTGAATTTATGTATGGTTTGTGAAATGGTCTGCCTTATAAGAAAAAAAAATTACAGAACAGTCCATGGCAAGAAAGCTGCATTGTCAAGAAGCAAAATTATTATTGATAAATATAATACATAGCTCTGCACATGCAAAATGACTCAATGAAAGCTATACATCTGCCTGAAAAGAGCAGGCATCAGTAAATATTTGGCAAGTCTTAATGAAAGCTTAACACACTGTAACAGACAAAGCAAATGGTAGTTGATAAAATGAATCAAATAAGAGAGTACAGTACTTACAAAGGGAGTGGAACAATAAAGGAGGTGAGGGGACGTACACAGAATGATGTATGGGAGATAAGCTGTAGGTCACATACCTAAAGAAATGTGAGTTGTTCAGTAACTGAGGGACTGCAAAGCAGTATACTAAGCACTTGCTAATGTCCCAGACCGAAAACTGATACCAGGGAACTGAGACTGTCAGCACTCTAAATCCCTCGGATGACATGCAAATTCTTATAGTCTATTTGTTAGGTGTGAGTCTTGGTACTGACTAAGAGGTGGAAGCAGAGTGGGCCTATGATGTGCCAGTGTTGATACCAGTGATGTCACAATGTGAGCCTGAGGAAGCACACATCACCAGGGTAACGTGTTAGACATTGTAAATGAACACTATCAGGAGAGGTACTACTGCTGAGGAAGGTAACCTGAAATTAACAGAAGTTAAAGGAGTCCTTATAAAGCAGAAAATGCAAAGCCAGAGCCATTGACATAGTACTGAATTTACTTGGTAGACTAAATAAGGAACAACAACAACAAAAAAATGCTTCTTGGACTGATGTTGTTAAAGGTAAAATTCAGACTATAGGTAGGAGATCAGTCTAGGGAAGGGGGTAATTTCCCAAACTGACAAGAAATTATAATCAGCAACATGTAAGAATATGGTGCAACTGAAACATATATGAGTTAGACAATAAGACAGATGAAATAATTATGAAACTGCAAATATTTGAATCAGTTTCTGGTGAAAACACTTGTAAAGGAAGCTTTAAATCATTAAGTCTGTTATAGCAGTTTTGAGAGAAATGGCAACACCTGATATACAATTCCCGGGATTCATGAAGCTCGGTGCAAGGACGGTTTTAGCCTTGCACCGAGTGTCCTCATTACAGATGGTGCAGCAGCGCCATATGAATATGTATGAGGGCGCGCTGCCGCACCTTCGACGTGCACAGGAAATGTGTGTGAGTGCAGGGGGCGTGTACAAGTGCTCTACAGAGGCATAAACATGCCCCAACATTTGCACAACCTACTATTCTTACTATTAGAGGCCGCCTCTAATAGTAAGTCAGTAATTCAGTGTTCATGGATACCGAAATGTATGCTAAGCATACAAGAGTGTCCACGGACATTGAAATAAAATCAAAGTAGTAAACACACAAGCACGTAGTGGAATGTTGAGCCCCGTTCCTAGAACTTTCACAATTAGATTCCCTGTGTCCCTCTTATACATTTGTATTGCTGCAATATCAAAAGTGTAAGCAAAGTGCAGCATGTTTCCACGTTGCTGTCCTCCACCGAGCATAGCTTACACATCAAAATCATTCAAATAGAAAAAAACATGCGGAATCAACATAAACATCAATAGTGTAGTGTTTAGAGCATCCGCCTAACGAACAGGC
>NC_056733.1:1746641833-1746731136 GCF_019279795.1 Protopterus annectens
GGCATGTGGCACAGAACACATACAATTACACTTACTCTGATTCCACTTCTGAGCTGGGTGACATCACAGGACTGATTACTTGCAATGGGGAGTGGGGAGGGGGAAAAGAGAGGTTTAGCAGTTGACAAGGATAAAGGCCAGTGCAAAAGGTGGTATCGCTTTGGAATGCAGCAAAACCCACTCTCATGACAGGATGCAGACACAAATACACACACAAACACACTCAGCCATTTCCTGACACACACACTCAGGCATTTGCTGACACACACACACACAGTTGCCAGTGGTGGGATCAGAACTCCTACCTATCTACAGATCACTATTACAGTACCTACGCAGTTACGAGATGCGCCACAGAGATTACACATTCCAAGGCAGTCAGAATGCCCTTCTAAGATTCACGACAACAACAGGGATACTGACAGTCATGATGGGCATAGCTGTAAACCTGTGTGTTTAAAGTAAGTGTCTATTACAACCTGTATGCACAAATAAGACACATCATCTGCAGGTAGTACATAGGTAGGCCTGAGAGGTATAGTTGTAGCACAACAGGAACCTGAACTGGAGTATGCCCATCTGTGGAATGGATAACTACTATCACTATACAGGGTTACAGTGGTCATGCTCATACACATAGAATCACAGAACTTGTTTGGATGCATTGACTCCAATTACACAAGGTGACAGTGGGCATGCTCATACAAGTAGTAGAGGGCCATTTGGGATGCACTATGACTACAACTACACAAGGTTATACTGGGCATGCTCATACACTTAATAACAGAGGGCTTGTTTGGATGCACTGACTCAAATTACACAATGTGGCAGTGGGTACGCTCATATACTTAGTAGCACATGGTTGTTTGGGATGCACTCCAAGTCTAACCACAGAAGGCCACAGTGTGCATGCTCATACACTTACATGTACAGAATACATTGTTATGGACTCCTGTTGTAAACACACAGGTTTACAGCTATGTACATCTTACCTGTCAGTATATATGCACATCATACTGGTTTACTACCAGATACCTGTATGTGGCCCGTAAATGATATATCTGTGTCTGTGCTGTGTGATACACATGCATACATGTACATGAAGTACTGACATATATATGTTAAGTATACACAATCATGCATGTGTGGACATGACAGACAATAGGTTAACTGGGACACACAGGTGGATGCTACCTACAGCATGTGTCACACACCTTGCTGCCCTGAAAGGCATACATTCATAGCAGGTTGTGGGCAGTGGCATTATACTTGGAACGGTGGCATGTGCAAGCATAATGTGTGAGCCACATTGTGTAATGGTACTGAGGTGCAGGTGTCAAGATTACCTCTCCCAGCTGTGTTAGTAGTTGTCATTATTAGCAGGACTGCTACACTAAGCATATCTCACATTGGCCATATACACAATGTCTGCTGCTGTCCGTCACCTTAGATGTGGCATTTGCTACCAAGCACATTACTGCCACTCGCAATGATGTCATGGTACGAGTGGCAACTGCTAGACCAAAACAATGAGCCAATGTCCTGCTGTTATTATGAGGTTGTCCAGTGTTTGTCATTCCAGGCTGTTATGACTGAACGACAAGCCTTCGACACAGAGCACATGCATCCATGTTTCAAGTGGGTGTGGATAATACCTAGGTCACATTTACCCATATAGCTGCATTCCAAGGCAAATGTCCTACACATAGAAGTAACACCCTGACACCTACAAGACAATTGCATTGGATGCTTATGCTAACCAGTGCTAGATGTGTGGCATTTGTAATCCATTTGCTCAATGTAGAACTTACAATGGGCAATACTGACATCTGTGCAGTGAGGAACACCTGGCTGAAGGCTCTGTAGTGCATAATTGCACTACCACCATATAACTCAGATCCAGACATGTGGGCCATAACACTGCTATGGACCATTCCAGGTGGTGGTGTCCACATATTCATAAACTCTACTCACATGTAAAGACCAATATTCCGACATAACTCATCACAGATGAGGCAGGTACAGGTGACAGTGGCAAACACTGCATTCTAGGTTGTATCCTCATATACATCCACCATCTTGTCCCCAGACTACCAACACACATCCATATGTGGTATGACATAGTATGGTAGACCACCAGATAACCTTCAATTGGTGAACTGTACCTAGGCCTACATCAACTGTGCAAAGTACCCATGTACAGATACAGTTGCATAATATGTTATGCAATGCAATAATACCACTGTTTGTAACCAGCTCAGTTGTACACATACCAGGGTCCCTCGGATGCTGTCACCATTAGCACAGTCAACTGTTGCTGTACACCAGTAAACAACACCCTCATGGTTGGATATGACCTAACTGTACGTGCCCTGGATATGTATACCCCACACTCATACAACATAAATGACATTACCATAGCTTTCATTATCCTTTCTACGTACAGGTGGCTACAGTCATTACACACATGCACATGGCAGATAGCATGCTAACAGTACATAAAGTTTGATATCTATGTTAACAGAGGTAATATTCCCTCTCTACTGGTCATCCATGACACCTATCATATCATACAACAACCCATGTGGCATGTATGTCATTAGATATGTCCACCTAATGCAATGCCTACAAACATACCCAAATAACAGGATCATAGGACCTACACAAGGCCTGTATTGACAAACTCAGGGAAATCCATCTCTGCTCTGTATGTTCCTGAGTAGTCACAGGTGATATGTTCATGACATGTACAGCCATGTGTGCCCACAGCTCCTACATATACCCCATGTCAACAATTGCAAACCATGCATGCTGTGTGCTGTCTGGACATTAGTCTTAGTACCACAATAGCCAGTACATGCTGGGGTGAGATGTTTACAAGCCACAGACCTCGCACATGCTTGAATGAGTGTACTGCCTAGCTCTAACAGATCACATTGCTGGCACTCTTCCAGTAAACATGAGGTGTGTGTGGCAAATATGACATGCTCACTGTTGACCATTACAGTGCCCTGGCTTCACCATGGCACTGTCAAGTAACAGTTTGTAGGAGCATGACATGGAATAATGCTGTGTGTAACTTGCTGATATGTGCTGTTGTCATATATGTACACTTGGCTGCTCAGTGAAGGTGGTTGTGTCCTACCAGTACATGAATACAACATCCATTATGGTGCAATGCTCAGCTATGTTTCACACATGGCATGGGGAAGGTGTGGAATTTATCCTCTTGACCTGCTATTCCACTTACTGATGTAGACCGCATATGTGTACATTTGATGTTTGTTTAGATTCCATGCGTGTGCAGTGTCTGATGTTTGAAGGTGACTGTTGTCTTAGTACATCATGCTGTTGCAATACAGCCTCAACATTGCCAACTGCATATGGTGATATGCTCAAAGTACAGTAAGCTGTACATGAGGTATGGACAGATGTTTGGACATGACTACTAAGTGGTGGGGCTTCTTTGCAGATGAATGATTACTGAGGACAGCTCACTGGTGTGTTACAACCATTCCTACAATAACCTGTGTAACTGCTAAGGTCTGGTTTTGTTAATTGAAGTGGAAGACAGACAATGTAGAATGCAGTAAGGGTGACACTGAAGGCAAACCTCTTGACAACTGTTTGTCTTACCAACATAGAATGAATGACAGGTTTCACATTCCGCTAAGTATACCACATTTGATGTCATACAAGTGGCTGTGGCATGGAATACAAACTCCCTCTGGAGATCAGGATGATAAAAAATGTTTGACGTATTAATTAAGGGGCAGAAATTACACTTGCCACAGGGTAATGTAGAGCATACTTCATGTTTAAATTCATTAGTGCCCTTATAACAGAGGATTATTTTTAAGTTCTCCCTATTTTTGTACAGAAATCTTGTTTTTTCACCTACCATCCCACTGATCCCTGAATCCACTTTCAAAATAGACCAGTTCTTACTAAAAATCTCTGCCAAGCCATTATTATTGGTAAAGAAAAGGGGTATCTTAAGATAATTGTTACTGATGGTACTTTCCTTATCCATATCCTTATCCTTATGTGAAATCTGTCATTCATTCTATGTTGGTAAGACTAACAGGGTCTTTAGAGATAGGATAAGAGAACACATGCACAATGTCAAGAAAAAGATAGAGCACAATGCACTTTCTAAACACATTATGCAAACTGGGGATACACATAGTTTCAGCTTTAGCGTTCTAGAGGTTGTTGCACCACATATCAGAGAAGGTGACATCAGGAATCACATGGAATACAGAGAAATAAATTGGATCATTATCCTTAGAGCTGATAGGGGGAGGGGGTTGAATGAAAGAACATCCATTAAAACCCTACTTAAAAAACGGAGGGTACAGAAATGAGATAGGAATGTATTTACTTATATATTGAATGTATTTATTTATATACTTTCTATATATATTTTATATATATGTATATTTTATGCTATATGTATTATTTATACATCTATATTACTATGTATTAATTGTCAAACAATGTTTCCTTGCTGTATTATGAAGTGCATCTTTTATGTTAAGAGCTGAGGTTTATATGATATAACATTGTCCTTTTAAGAAGCTGTATGATTCACTTGGAGCACTATTGTGATTGGACAATGTTTTTTAAATTTTTATATATAGAGATTTTGTTTCATGAATTGTTAGATGGTCTGAGGAAGCTTATTAGCGAAAGTGCTTACCGTATCTGTTTTTATTTGTTGCTGTCTATAATAAATTTATGAACAAACAAAACAAGGATCATAAGAAGCTGCTTGGTTGTTTCGTTGTGAGCATCTGTCTTGGTTTACTTTACATTAACTTTTTTCACAACAAAGAATTTGTCCTGTGGATTATTCTCTGTTTTATATTGTCATGCAGACCTGTGAGTAGTCAACATGTACATATGGGACACTAACCGCAAACACTGACATCCCCCGGCACATGCAACTACACTTGAAATAGGAAGGTAGAACATCAAGATCAACATGCTGTTAGTGTTGCTACACATGATGCATACTGTCAAACGTACAAAATGCATTCTAAAACTGTAATACATGGTATGTCTGCTGCCTGTCAACACAACTCAACAATATTAATTTACAATTGTCTACCTAGTATGTTCACCCTGTGCATCAGACCATATGAGCATGTCTTTGCAATGATGGTGTGGATGACAGGGATGCGACACAGGCATCATCCTATGCACAGGGTGATAATGTTTTCCAGAGGCCTAGGCTGCACCATTAGATGACATCATGTGTATGTGTTAGGGCTTGTGATATCATTGGGCATGTGTGGATGTTATGCGTGTGTGTGTTGAGGCGCCCTACATTTGTTTCTGGTGTGTGTGTGTGTATGCATGCACACAGGTCTGGCATGTGGCTGGCCTACACAGGGGTATTATTGACAGCTGCAGACTGTACAAGGCAGGTTTAAAAGTTCACGGTGTCCGGCCATGGCCATGTGACCTGCGCCTGCCAGGGGTTGCACGGGCACTACTAGGCAGAGGTCCAGATTGGGTACTGTCTGATGACACATGTCCACTGGAATCATGTCCCTGTTGGTACCATCCAGGACCATGTGCACATGGCCTGCTGTGTCCTGGTGTGGACTGCACAGCACCACCTGCACTGCTGCTGCTACCGCCACTATGGGAGCAGGCATGTGCAGTAGCATGTTCACGTAGACCTTCAACAAGTGATGTAGCTGACCTACGTCCACGTGCCCGATGCCTAACTCCCACCAGATGTTCCAGCACAGACATTCCATGCTCGAGGATTGACATGCCAAGGTCAAGGACTCCCACCATGTCACCAAATCGTCTATCCAAAACATCTGCAAGATAATGTTGAGCATTTGCAATTGCCTGGATGTTGTCAGTTAATGAATGGATAGCAGAACTCTGAAGCCTCAGACCTTCTCTGCTGTGCCATTCAGCATGTGTCTGTGCTTCCATTACAGCCCGAAACATGTGTCTGGTGACTCCAGCTGATACGCTTTGTCTCGCAGGAGCATGTTGGCCAGTGGTCCCCCTCCGAGCAGCACTGGGCACATACCTGTGTGGGACATCACCAGTCAGTTGACTGGGATCATGGTGTGTAGGCATACCTTCCATAGTCTCCACACTTCTCGGTTTCATGCTACCACCCACCAACTGTCCTTCCTCTATGGCCAGTGATGATGGGGTATGTGTAGGCAGTGGAACTGTGTGCAAGGATGAGGGGGATATAATTGGAATGGCAACCAATGACACAGATTCAGCCCCTGACAACCCTGCCTGTGCCTTAATCATACTTTCATCATCACTGCTAGAGTCTGTGGGGACAGTAACATCAGGTGGACCACAGGAGAGCAATGCACCTACATCAACACCTGTGAGGGGAATACAAGAAATAGAAGTTATGTCCTTACCATAACGTTCCATGTGGAGTGTTCATCTCGCCTTTGTTCTTACACATGGGTTCGGAGCCGATCCTCGGCTCCGTGCCGGCCTCTTGCAAGCTCTGCATCGAGAAGAAGCTCGAGACAATCTAATACCCACAATCCCCCTCTGCCTTTACCTCAGATCTAGTTTGCAAGCAAACCAATCTATATAAAAGCACATTCATGCTTACACACATAACATATCTAAACAGACACATATAAACATATATGTGTATACCAACTATGTACACAGAATAATAGCAGTAGCAAAAAATGCTTCTGGCCAGGCATCAAAGAACGTTCTTCCTAAGGGTGGGAGGGTGGGACTGTAAGACCAAAGGCGAGATGAACACTCCACATGGAACGTTATGGTAAGGACATAACTTCTATATGTGATAGTGTTCAATCTCGTCGTTTGTTCTTACACATGGGTAGCGTCCCTAGCTCCTTGATCCTGAGGAACTCACGGGAGGACGTTCTTGAGCACAGTGGAACCAAAGTTTGCCCTGTCCCTAGAAACCCTGTCAACTTTATAATGAGAAATAAATGTATGTGGCTTAGACCAAGTAGCAGCCGCACAAATAGCGTCCAGTGGTAGGCGAGCTGCATGAGCCAAAGACGTAGACACTGACCTTGTGGAATGTCCTTTGGGTTTGTGTAAAAGAGGTTGATTTGAAGAATCGTAGACATAGATTATACAATCCGTTAACCATTTAGAAAGAGTTCTTTTGGTAACTGCAAGTCCTTTCCTGCTATCAGCAAAAGCCACAAAGAGTTGATCTGTTTTCCTGTGATCTTTTGTTCTATCCAAATAAAACCTTAGTTGTCTGTGAACATCCAATTTGTGTAACATATACTCCATTTTGTTGGAGTGGTTTTTGAAGAAAGTGGGTAATTCAATGGACTGATTAATATTGTTAATAGAACACACCTTAGGGAGGAAGGGTGAATTGGTTCTAAGAGAAACTCTGTCAGAGTGAAAGATCAAATAAGGGTGCTTGATGGAGAGAGCCTGAAGTTCAGACACTCGTCTAGCAGAAGTAATGGCTACCAGAAAGAGAGTTTTCCAGGACAAAAATTTTAATGGGCAAGAAGAGGCAGGTTCAAAAGGGGGCAACATTAATTTAGATAGCAACAAGTTTAGACTCCAAGGTGACGTAGGAGATCTGACCGGTGGTCTAATATGAAAACTCCTTTTAAAAAGGCTTTACAAAGTCTGTGAGCCATAATAGGAGCTCCACATTCTTCCACATGGAAATTGAAATGGCAGCCAATTGAACTCTTAGAGTAGCAGGAGAAGCACCCTGATGAAATAAGTCTGTTAAGAACTCTAATATCTTATTCAAAGGAGCTATAAGGGGATCAACATGGTGTGTATTCCCAGAATACAAACCGCTTCCATTTGCTAGTATATGTTTTAGTAGTGGAAGCTTTATGAAGCCACTAATATATCCTGGACTGCTGGTGACAAGAGATCAGACCTGGCTAAGTTGGGAATTGGAGCAGCCAAGCTGCTAGATGGAGTGACAGGAGCGCGGCGATGGGGAACCCTGACGAGTGAGTCAATAGATCTGGCTCTGGGTCCAGAATCCAGGGTCCCCGAATGCAGTGAATTTTCAGGAAGGGAAACCAAATTTGACGAGGCCAGAATGGAGCAATGAGGATTATCGTCCTGTGTAGGTTCCTGGCTTTCTGGAGAAACTTAGATATCAGAGGAAATGGGGAAATGCGATAGGAGTCCCGGGGCCAATAAACCAGTGCGTCCTGGGGACTTCCCTGGAGGGTAATAGGGCAAAGTAGCTCCTGCATTTGGCATTCATTGGAGGCAAACAGGTCGCAGGAAGGCTGGCCCACGTGCGAAAAATCCTTTTCGCCACTGACTGTTTTAGACCACTGTGCGGTAACAGAATTGCTCTGCTCAGCCTGTCGGCTATGACGCTGGATGACCCCGGATGTGCATTGCTATTAGAAAGCGACCCGTGGACTCCGCCCACTGCCAAATTCTCATGGCCTCTGCATAGTTGATAGGACTTGGTTCCCCTTGTTTGTTTATGTACCAGACTACCGACATGTTGTCCGTCTGAACTGCAATAGTCCCTAGAGGAAGAAGGGGAGCAAAGTGTTGCAACGCTAGAAACACTGCCCTCAACTCTAGAACATTGATGTGCAGATTGTACTCCAAATTGGTCCATTCGCCTTGGACTGTCTGTCCCTGAAAGATGCCCCCACCCTATCAGGGAAGCGTCCGTGGTCACCGTAACTGTGGGCGTGGGTAGCACAAACTCTCCCTGGGAAAGGTTGCACGTTTGAAGCCACCAGTTTAGATCTGTTTTGCAAGTCTTTGTTATAAGAATCTCGTGTGTTAGAGGTAGTTGTTGAAATGACCATTGAGCAAACAGTAGCCATTGTAGGACTCTCATGTGCAGCCTTCCCAGGAATTGCAATAAGGAGGCTGACATGAGGCCCAACACCTTCAGTACTAGTTGTGCAGGAGATTTCCTTGACAAGAGTAGAAGACGTATGTGAGTCTGCAGTGATAATATCCTTTCTGGGGGAAGCCTCAGAATTAATTGACGTGTGTTTAACTCTGCTCCTATGAACAAGATATTTTGTGATGGCTGAAGTAAGGATTTTCCGAAATTTACGGAGATCCCTAGGTGAACACACAGTTGAAGAACATAGTCTCTGGCCTGCAGTAGTTGGCCTTGGTGGTGGCGAAAGGAGCCAGTCGTCCAGATACGGAAACACCTGGAATCCCTGACGTCTCAAGTGAGACACTACCACTGCCATGCATTTGGTGAAGACCCTGGGGGCTGAGGTCAGACCAAAGGGCAGGGCTCGAAATTGAAAGTGACTGGCTCCCAGCCGGGCAAATGATCTCTGGATGCCCTGGCCATTTTGATGTGGTAGTATGCATCCTCTAGATCTATTGAGCACATCCACTCGTCCTTCTGTAAGAATGGAAGGATCGATTGAAGCGTGACCATTCGAACTTTTCTTTCTTGACGAAAGTATTGAGGTAGCTTAGGTCTAGAATGGGCCTCCAGTCCCTGTTTTCTTTGGAACTAAAAGAACCTTGAGTAAGTCCCGAATCCTTGCTGGTCCGCTGGGACTGGCTGGATGACTTTTTCTAGCAGCTTTGAAATTTCTAAAGCTGCTGGCTCTCGAGATGGGGCGGTACATCTGGGAGTCTTTTCTTTGGAATGGGATAGGATAGGAAGGGTATGGAATAACCTCTGGTAACTACGCTTTTACCCACTTGTCTGTAGTTATACCTTGCCAGGCCTGAGGGTATAAAGCTAAGCGAACAGCGACTGCCTCCATTGCAGGACAGGCTGGCGTCCTCTCTGGAGTGCTGGAAAGGTTTACCAGGGAGTGTATCCCTGTCACCTTGATGTTGCGGACCTCTGCCGCCAGGGCGGCGTCTTCCACCTCTGCCCCTCCTCTGCCTCTAGAGGCATCACCCTGTGTGCCTGAGAAAGACCCTTGTTTGACCACATTTTCCACCGTTGCCCTTTGGGGTGCGGTCTAGTTGGGTGGGAAAAACGGACTCCGACAGCAGACAGAGTCTTTCCCTCTTGTTCACACCGGGTAAGGGTCTCCTTTACTTTGGGGCCAAAAAGTGGCACCGTCAAATGGGGCGTTTGTAAAGGAAGACTTGAAGGCTTCCGCAAAGGAGCATAGGCGCATCCAGGATTGTCACGAAGAGCAATCGCTGAAGCTGCTGCCCTACTCGAACCTTCGCTGCGAAGAAATCAGCCTCATGGACGAGTTAACAATCGATGTTAGGGTATTAAGTTGCTGTCACTTTCTCTGAGACAGCTGCATCTGTAGTACCCTGGAGGGTATCTCCCAACTCTTTGACTAGATCCTCTGCAGACGTGTAAAATGGGTCAAATAGTTCAGGGACCGCATGGAAAAAGCCGCTGAACTAAAAATGCGCTTCCCATATCTATCCATCATCCTAGAATCTTTATTAGGCGGATGGACAGCAGAAGACTCCGACATCTCCTTTTCGTGGCTGCAGCCACCACCATAGCGTCTACTGGAACTCCTTTTGTAAGGTAGGACTTATCCTGAGGTGCTGTGATGTACTTGTTCGGTTTCCTTGGAACAGGTTCCACTGTGTCAGGAGCCTCCCACGCCCTTGAGCAATAAGTTCCATTAGTTCGTCAAGGGGAGTGACCCAGGAGGAGGAAGGGCGAGCAGCAAATGCCTTCAGCAGAACTGACTCATCCTCAGAAGGGGAAGGGACTGCCAGTCACCTCTCTGTTTCAGGATCTCCAAAATGTCTGAAAAGAGACATCTTCTGAAGGTGACTTAGGGACCCCTCTGACTCATCTAAGTCAGTATCAGATGTTATGGATTCCTGTGGAGAATCCAAGTGTCTCCTCTTACACAGTCTCTTCCTAGGGACTTCCTCGTGGGAGCATCCGAAGAAGCCTCGAGGAAGAGGGGCACCCTCCAGGGGTGGCTGAGACACTGGTGCCCGGCGCTTGGATGTGGCCGTGGGTGTAGATGAAGACAAAGGCCCTTTATGGGGAGGAGAAACTGCTTCTACTGATGTGGTTGTCTGGGTAGACAACACCTTCCTCATCAGGTCGAACGCTCCCGGATCCTGCATCGAAGAGTCCCCGGTTCAAGAAATGGGAAGAATCCCGACACGGGCACGAGGCATCGACCCGAGGCGGAGCCGAATCGATCCGTGCCGAGGCCCCGGGGAGAGTCGGAACCGACACGCCGGTTCGACTCGCCCCGAACCAAGAACAGACCGTCGGCTCGAGACTGCACCGGTCCGACGGAGTCGAGGTGAGGGGAACAGACCGAGAAAAGACGGTTCTGGACCCGAGGGCTCCACAATCAGCAGATCAGCCTCTTCCGCTCCAAAGACTGAATCGGTCTCGGAGGAGGAATGGATGGAGATACAGGAAGGCCTTCAAGTTTCGACACCAACTGGGTGGAAACGAAATAAGTTTAGAGGGCCGAATGCTCCAACAACTTCTGCACCACGCGATCCACATCGACATCCGAAAGTTTGGAGGAAGAACGGGTCGAAGGAACCGAAGACGGAGCCGACCTCAATATGGAAGGAGCTCCATCACGGTTCCAAGACTCGAGGCTCAGGAACCGACACCAGTTGAACACTCGGCAAGTCTGTGGAACCGGTGATCTAACCTTTGAAGAAGAGCTCGGAGCCGATGACTTAGGCTCCGACGTCTTCGATTCCTTAGAGGACTTCGATGCCTGGTCAGAAGCATCCAAAGCCTCTTGGAAAGCTGGTTTTAGTAGACCTCTGTCCATCAGTTTCCTGCGCCTATCTGTCATGACCCTCCCACTAAAAGAGTGACAGATGGAGCAATCCTCTTGTAAGTGAAGAGGGCCAAGGCAGTAGACGCAGGAACTGTGGTTGTCAGTGACCGACATTTTTTGGCCACACTGACAACGTTTGAAACCAGACTTTGCTTTCTCTGACATAGTATAGCAATATATAACTACAGAAAAACAATTCGAGTAAAAGTCACAATCAGGTTAATGTCAAATCCGGTTAAATTGTCTCAATATGGTAGATGTGAAGGGAGTAGGCCCCGATACAAAAATACCGAAAATAAGGTTAACGGTACCAAGGAATTACGGAACCACAACACAATCACACTTGTTAATACAGCTAATATCAACTAGAATATATTTCTTAATAAAATACAACAAAAAAGTTATATCTTAGCTTAGAAACTCTCGAGCTAGCTCCCAACGATGCGTATGCAGCAGCGGCAAACCAGATCTGAGGTAAAGGCAGAGGGGGATTGTGGGTATTAGATTGTCTCGAGCTTCTTCTCGATGCAGAGCTTGCAAGAGGCCGGCACGGAGCCGAGGATCGGCTCCGAACCCATGTGTAAGAACAAACGGCGAGATTGAACACTATCACATCTGTACATTACAAGTTATACCACACAGACACACACAGACACATGCTATGGCACCCAACGGCATGCGACATGCAGGTGATATGGCAGATGGCATTCAGCTTAGACAATTATAGTGGTAGTTATCACACATCCCTGAGTTGCACCATTTGTGTTAGTAGCTTATGCCCCATACCCGCAACACAATGCATGCACTATACACCATTGCACTGCACTGCCATGGTATGTGCAACATACACCACATGTTAACAGACCATCGCTGACCTTTGTACATCTGCCACTGATGCTTTGTGTTGACCACTGCCCCTATGTGTGAGGACATGAGCAGAAGGGTATGTGGACTGAATCCTATGTTTGCCTGAGCCCCAGCTTGCATATCTCCCCCAATGCAGTGCATGTTTGTTCAACATTATTCCACCTACCCCTGAGCTGAGTCTACAGACACTGTGCATGTGGCTATACACACATGTTTGACATGGCTGTCCCTACTTTGCAATGGTACCACAGACCAGCACAGGTTTACAGTACACCGGCCTGATGTGTGGCTTATGACCTTGCCAGTCACATGTAGTATGACATGTCTTCTGCTGACATATTGAATGACATGCATACATGTGTAACACAATGGTGTCCTTTCCAATCTACAGTATGGTAATGGTGTCCCAATGCAGGGACATGTTATACTAACATGGGCCTTCAGCTGACGCAATGTTGTCTGTCCGCCTTACAAATATGCAGTGACATACTGCACATTGAGCTGATGTGCATAGCCATTGCAGGGCATCATGTGGCTTCACTATTGCTATACAGTGTGAGTTACTGACACAGTTCATAGCCATGACTGTGTTCACATACAATACATATCTAATGTGGAAAGTGACCCACATCACTGAGGTGTATACACACTCAACCCTAATGTGGAATGTGTGACACAGGTCACAGAAGGGTATACGGATGACACCCCTGCACATCTGCAGCCGTATTACTGATGCCTGGCAACTATGCCCACACATGGCTAACTTAGCAGTACTCGATGTCCCACATGCCATCTGTGCACCTCACACACATGAGGAGCATGCATGACAGTGATGTCTGACACCAGCAAGGTGAATGTACTGTATCTGTGGCCTGATGTTGTTGTATGTGTATGTTGTGCAACACATGTATGTATTTGGATACTGTATAGGTGAATGCCTTCATGTTGTGACACACTCAAGATGTTCAAGACATGTTATGTGGTGATTTCATGTTATGCCTACACAAGCTGTGCACAGGCCTGTATAATGTTTAGTGTTTCACATCTGCAATATCACCATTACACAAAGGCCATAGTTGTATTGTGTCAAGCCAATGTACAACAGGTGTACACACACAGATGTCATACTCCACTGAAGACAGGGTTATGCAGACAAAGGGTGGTATGTATGGGATGTGAGACATCATGTTTTGCATGATAGTTGAGCAGTGTTGCAGTCAGCCCACTACATGTCATGGACATGTCAGATAGCACATGACATTGTGTGACATTCATAGCAAGGGTATAATCCACAAGGGTGTATCCCGTGGGCTGGTCATACTCCAGCTCCAACACATTTAGAGTGTGTGCACACATATGCTCTCTGTACAGTACTGTTTGTATTCCCAACATGTGTAATGCTGATATGCAGTACCTGCCCTACAGTGAAACACACCTCCACCATTGTATTCACAGTTGTCCACACATCTGGCAATGGCAGTTTGGAAGGTTTAGTGTAGGTGTTTCATATAGTCTTCAATTGTTTCACATGGGTAACTACTGTGATGCATTGCAGGTCTGACCAGTGTCTATTAACAGGACCACCACACATTCTGTGTACTTGTGTTATGACAGATAGCATGCAATTAATATGATCTGTGCATTATCAAGCCTGGTAAATAATAACAATCTCACCTGACACCAGTTGCTGTCACTGCAAAATGCCAGAGGTACCTAAACAGGAGTCAAAGCAGTAAGATCATTATCCACACCTGTGTGATAGCTACAGGGTGCAATGTCCATGTTAGCACTTAAGCCAGTACAATACACTATACTATGGAGTATGCACGTCTGTGCATACATAGAGTAGCAGACTATAGTATGTGGCATATGTGCATACATGCCTTGCGTATGATGTTACATTACATATTGTACAGTAACACATGTAACTATGTGAAATATAGTTGTGTTATATGTGCAGTACTGACTTACCAGGCAACTCCAGGCTCGGTGGTTGAGAGTCACCCACCTCCACAATACCAGCTAAAGCTTGTGGATGGAGGTCTGCAGGTGTCCCCAGGTTGGCCAGTAGCTCCTCGGTACATGTGAGTGGGGGCTGGGTGAGTGGCCCCTCTCCTGTTGCACCTTGTTCCCTAGCGATTGCATTAACATGCTGTTTCGCCCATCTTATGAGGTCAGTGCAGTGTCGGCGCACCTGATGATAGATGTGATTGTGACCACCAACATCATTTACCCTCCTACGGAGTTCCTCCCACAGGGCATCCCGCTGCTGTGCATCCTTTGGTACATGGCTGAAGAGTGTTGAATGGTTGTCGAGGAGGTATGGGATGAGGACCTCATCCTCCAAGCAGGTGTATGCTGGCAGCCTGCTACGCAGCATACCTGGAAGACATAATGATGGAGACAGGTCACAGTAACTCACAGAGAAGTATAGAAGTACAGCTGAACATACATGTGTATCACATTTATTAAGATTACAAATAAGTCTTTGCAAATCTACATGACACTAACACCACTGACATGTTTAAGTCACACACATTTGACACTTAATGGTGATGTGATGTTATCACCATATATGTGTGTGTGTCATGTGATGACATTGCTCATACTCCATGTGGATGTTGTCTTGATGTGGGCATGTCTGTTTTCCTGTACTGGTGTCTTTACCTATCAGCACATGCCTGGATGTGTTCACATTAATGTAATCGACCTTAATGCTGTGTATATGTCACATATATAGTCATACATAGCCTTTAGGGATGTGACCTGTGACCCTGCAGACTTGCTCACAGAATGTTTTACATGTATGTGTTTTGCCATATACATCTACATGGCACTGTACGTGTAGCATCTTGCCATGTATTGCCTGTGTTGCACATGTGAAACACATGGGACAATAGCTAGCCTGATGGTATTTGCAGGGTTGGATATCAACTATAGCATGTATGGTCATAGTGAACTAGTAAGCTATATGCCCTGGGCCATTTATGAGCCTAGACAGACAGGTTACCTAGCTGTAGGCAAAAAAACAGGTAAGTTTCAGTGGCCAGTTCAAGCAGTGCCACAGAACTGATCCACAGGGTTACTGATATATTTGGCATGTGGTCATCACACCATGTCACAGAGAAGGGCGATGTGCAGCTTCACTGGACAGGGATGCATAGTATGGCAAGAGTATGTTAAGTGTATGGGACAGAGATCTGTCAGGCATGTTGTGATCCTTGTACTAGAAAGGTGGATGTCCATGAAGTATGTGTTTATTTGGGATCAGGATGTGTTAAGTGTAGCATGTCCAACATCTCTGGGTTGGACATGGCTTTATTCAGGGTAGGCTGCATGCTACATAGTGGATCTAGGGATTGGGAAGGGCAGTGTAGGCCATCTACACATGGGCAATAACCCTTAAAGGAAATATGTGATCTATTATGGGTCACATGAGTGTTGAGTATGGCTGAACAATTATCTCTGTATTCATGGATGGCACCCTGTTATGATTAGGGGTACCACATATGACTACCTGACTGGTGTGGTGAAGTAATTATCAAAGGAAAGACTACTGTCCAGCTGCATCCCATACACACACAGTTGCCATTATGTTGACCGCTGCCTAGGTGGTAGTTCATGGGTACAGGGTTTATAACATAGGGGATGACAATGCAATACTTAGCTGTCAGATTGTGGCCATATGTCACACACCACACATCTGGCACATTAAGGCCCTTTTGTATGTTGAATGCAGCACACAGTAAGTCAACTATTGCTCCTAGTTCATAGTCATTTGCAAACATCAATAGGCAGATGCCTTCTGTGTTAGTCTATGTGGTATAGATAACAAAGAGGGGGAGTACCAGGAATGAACCCTGTATTACTGTGGTTTGATGTGCATGTGTTAGTCAGACACCTTCTGTAGTGTTGGTTCTGCCAGCAGTCCAGTTGCCAACCACTCCTGTGACATAGGAATATACACCTAGTTTACTGAGTGTAGCTGGAACACAGTATGGGTGATGGTGTCCTAAGACCTGGCAAGGTCATGATATGCTGTGTGAATCAACCTTACTGTCATCTACATCTGTACTGAGTACATCAAATACGTTGATCATGGTTCATGGCCTTACAGACCAGATTCAGCAGAGTAGTAGTGCATTATTTCCCATTATCAATGGTGTCACACCCTTTGTGGGGTGTGATAACTGTTGCTGTGCACTATTCAGTGTGTACATAGCCTGGCATGGAGCTATGATTGAACATGATGTGTATGTGGAGAGCTGATTGTTCTTACATTTGTGTAGGATACACCCTGGGATGTTGACAGGTCCCATGAAAGCTGTGTGCATGGCTTTAGAGAGTGCAGCTTGTACCTGCATAGTTGTTATTACAGGGGCTCTGTAGTGTACATGGATATATAACTATATGTACCTGTTGGGGGGGGGAGGTTGGAGTGGGTTTAGGTTCTCCAAGACCCTATATGGATGAACAGGTGCTATTTCTGTAGGTGCAGTACTTCTCATGCCATAGTGCTGTGCAGCATGGCAGGTCTTGTCATTGCCATTACGATTAATGACACAGCTATAGAATGCTGTGTGGTTGGCCTCATAATATGTGGCTGATTAGTTTCACAGTAGCTCTGTGTGTTTTTATATGGTGTTTGTATCTGCATCTTACTGAGGCTGACCAGGGATCACCTACACTCATGTGTGTCTACTCTTGCAACAGTTACTACCTTCTGTGGTACAGTTTAAAGCATGGTACCACCAGTTTGCCGTCTTTTTTGTGTTTGGTTGAATCTTGGTTCTGTTTCAATGGCACAATCACTGCACATATGTGACTGCTTAAGGTTCATTTGTATAGGATTCAGAATTTGCACATGCATTGTCCATCTGCATAGGTGCCATGACAGTCACCACTTTGCACTTAGGGAGCATAACATTGGCTTTGGAGACTGACTGTGTGTAGCCTACTGTTAGCCCTGTTTGTGTCACTGTTGTGATCTAGGTCATTGGGGTTGATGGAATCCAACATGCATTGAGCACAAATTTTGATACATGAGGAGTCTTCCCAGCTATTAATGGAATAGTTGAGAGTAGCCATTATTATGGTTTTCTGTCTCAAACCAAATCTTCCCCATTACAGCACATTATGACAGTTGGGAAGTCCGCGGCCTGGTGGGTGATGTATCTCAAGGTGCATTTTGAATTCCACTTTGGCACAAAGGTAGTTGCTCAGCATAATGCATCTGATGTTATGCAAGTGCAATTAGCGTGGGGATGTACATATCCTTCAGGAATATGGACACACCTGTGGCCCATGTGTTCCAATAAAGGATAATGGGCAAGAGGTGAGGTATGTGTTACAACATGGTCATGCAGGTGTGCTCCCTGGAGCATTAAAACATGTCTCAGCCATTGCACAGATATGTTTTCCATGTTAGGGATTGACATATGTGTGTCCATATAGTGTTTCTGACATGTATCATTGTATAGCGAGACCCGCAGTTTATTGCTTGGCTGTCCCTGTAATAGCAGTGGACCTTCACTTGAACCGTGCATGATGAAGGCACTATAGGGGAAGCATGAGCCCTAGGCAGTATCCAGATTCCCATGGGTGACAGGTGCAGGCCCTGTCTGGCAAAGCATCATGGTCTGTCAACCATGTTATCCCAGGCAGACAGATACTGGATACCCTTTGACTTGCACCACTACATTAGACAATTGCGGACTACAATCCTTTTGTTTCTGTACTGCAGTATCATTCTGGCTAATGGCAGAATGCAAACCAGGCCTTGAGACATACCTGCTTGGGATACAAGACCTGGCATTTCCTACATGTGTTTCCATGCAGTCCAGGCTACTGCATCACAGGTCCTGCACAACATGGAATATGCCAGAGCCATGTGTATAGTTCAAAAGGTGGTCTGAGTGTATGGGTATGTGGCTAATCATGGCAGACAGGCAGCTGACAGTATGCATGCCCTTGTATAGGTTGGTGTGTAACATAGTGCTAGAGTTTGCATTCACAAATGAGTACTGTTGGGCATGTTTCCGGCCATGTGTTCTAAGGTGTGGCACAATTATGCAAACTATGTCATACAATTTGTGTATTTCGTTGTCTGTCTCTTCCAGCTTGGGAGGTCACTTGTTTGGCCAGATACTTAGAAGCATCTGTGAATGTGTGTGATTTCTGGTAGTGTGTGTGGGTGTCCTCACTATGTTCTGGTAAGGGTATGTGTTGGTTGTGATGATGAGATGCATGTGTTAACCTACACCTCATGACTGTCCAGTCCAGTCATGGCTGTAGACTGGACTGCCTTCCAGCTTACCCCTGTAGCTGCATTCCAGGCAATGTGTGGGGGTGTGGTGTTAGGTGGGTTTGGCAGTGTACATGGCATAGAGATCACATTCCCCCAGGATGGCCACATACACAAAGCTGACATTAGTAAACACCAGTAGCTGACTAGTAGACATGCCTGTATGAGCATTCAGTACTACAAGTACCAAGTACTGTATTTAGTTTACTTATTGCTTATGAAGATGTTTTAGACAGTGATGCTCACATGTAAATATTTGTGTTATGGACGTGACAACACTGGCTATTACGGAAACATTGTAGCTACCTTTAGCAGCAATCCTCTTCTGAGGAGCACATCGCATCCTGATAGTTGATTACAGATGATGCAAGTGTCTACAGGTCTGTTTCCTTCTCTGGGTATATACTCACATAGCAACCAGGACCATGAGCTCTGTTGGGCACAGACACCCACTCCCAAACAGAGTCATGTATCAATAGACTCTGATGCCACTATCAACATGATCAGGATATAATCAGATAGTGTAAGCCATCAAATATGAAGTGGCTATTACACATGGGCAGCAGTCTCCTACATCTTACACTCCTACTGCAGATGTTAGACTGGAGTTAAAGATGATATGCAACCTGTATCATTACCAGTACTGTGCACTACCTTACATACAGTATGTGCAAGCGGCTGTTAGGTTGGCAATGAGAGGTTAGGCTACACAAACCTGGTAGTTCAACCAGTGTGTCTCTACTCACAATATCCAGTCTATGTAGCTGTGCATATAGCCATTTGGCCCAGCCCTGTAACAAGGGTCGCTACACATTTGCATAACATGTACACATGTACAGCTGTTATTGCTTGCAAATGATACTAGAGAGGTGGATATTGCATGTGTTATGTGCATGGATAGTTTTATTTTATTTATTTATTTTATATTTGTTGACCGGGCTAGTCTAGCTGGATACATATTCATTTTCAGCAGAGGCCCGGGGAGAAAAGCTCCACGCACAAATACATTAAGGCATTAAAAACTTAGAAAAAAATGACTAAATTATACAGCATAACATGTAAAGAAAGTAAGTTTTATGAATACTGTACAGAGACATTCGAGTAGATTTTGGAGATAAGCATGTCTTAATTCAATAGAGGGGTTACAAATACAATCAGGCAACAGTTAAACATAGTAATTAAGCATCAACATTCATTTGAGAGAAAAAAATAAAAACCACTAAGTAAGAGAAAGAAAAATAGAGCCTAGGAAGGACAATAATGCAGGTAAGAAGGGGTTAGTAGTTGATAGTCAATGACTCTCAAGGTGGGGTATTTGTTATAAAGCATGAGAGGAGGGGAGGAGAAAAAGTGAAGAGTATTTTTCAATCAGGCTTTGAGCAGGGACAAAGCCATTGTCTTTTTAGGTAATGTCTGAGGTGTTTCTTAAAGAGTTGTGTAGATGAGAGAGAAGTGAGTGTATTTGGAAGCTTATTCCAGATTCTACCAACAACATTGGAAAAGAGTGAATCTCCTACTTTGTTATTAGATATATTGTTGGCAATGTGTAACTTATTAGCTGAGCGTAGTGTTGTAAGATTTTTGTATGGGGAGATCAGATTAGAGAGGATAGGGATGTTGGTGGGGTGGTGCAGAATTTTTTGTGCAGTCAGCAGTTGATTGTATTGTATTGTAGTTGGTTTTGTAGTTCTAACCAACTGAGTTGTTGAAGGTTGAGACAGTGGTGGGTTATATAAGGGGAGCCAGTGGCAAATCTAGTAATATTATTATAGCTAGTTTCCAGTTTGGAAAGATTAAGCTTAGATAGATTGGTATAAATGGCAGATGCATAGAGCAGGGTAGAAGTAAGCTGAGTCTGGGCAATAGATTTCCTAGCTAGTGGGGTAAGGAAGGGTTTTATTCTATACAGGGAGCCTAGTTTTTATTGATGGTTTTTATAGTATTGTTAACATGGACATTGAAGCTGAGGTTATGGTCAATAGTTATGCCGAGGAGACGAGCAGTAGAGTCAGGGGAAATACATGTACCATTGTCAGAGGTAATGGTAAAGTGGATCTGTGGGGATTTTTGGGTGGGAGTAAAAAGTAAAAGTTTTGTTTTTTTGGGGTTAAGGAGGAGGCAGCGTTGGGTAAACCATTTTTCTACTTTGTTAAATACAGTTTGGGTAAGGGTCTGGAGGGAGGAGGAAGACTTGGCAGTACAGATAAGCGTAGAGTCATGAACATATTGTATACAGGAGGTTTGAGGAAAACCAGTGTGGAGATCATTAATGAAAATGGAAAAAAGAAGAGGTCCTAGGACAGAGCCTTGGGGTACTCCAGTGTCCACTGGGAGGGGTGGGGATAGTTTATTGTCCCAGAGTACTGCTTGCTTTCTGTTTTCAAGATAGGATTTAAACCAAAGGATTGCTTGTTGGTCAAGATATTGGGCTTTTAGTGCATTGATAAGTAGGTTAAGATTAACCATGTCGAAGGCTTTTGATAGATCGAAAAAAAAAAAAAAAATCTTGTTTTCCCGCCTTACTGAGCTAGAATAGTCCAGTCTTCAGAGTTTGCTGATCTCTGGGCTTTGTCTTGGTTCCTGTGCTATTCCATATCCTTATTTGGATAAAAGGAAGCGTCTTTGTTCACCAGTGGGAGTGGGGAGCACTGAGCGGCCTATTTGTCCCTAGAGGAGTGGTTCCAGCCAGAAACTTATAGTCTATTGGCCATTTTGGGTCAATTCCTAGCTCTTTCCAGCCCCCTGTAATAAAGCCCGCTTTAGCGCGCTTTTTCGCTTGTATTCAACTCAGCACAGCTCCTCGTGGTGTCTTGCAGAGTTCTACAAGCAGCAGAGAGCAAAAGAGTGACTTTTTCCTGATTTAAGTATTTTTTTCTGGCTTTTTGATTATTTACTGCTTAGCGACTGCATTTTCGCCTGTTTATACAGCTCTGCATTCTATTTAAACTGTTTTTGTGTTGATTAACTGTTTTGCACTTTTAAAAAAAGTTATTTGTTGCTTAATTTTACCTGTAGGCTAACACACTCAAGTGCGCTAGCCGTTTAAAAGCATTTGTGTGCTCTTCAATTTTTCCCTTAGAACTTCTCTACTTGCAATCTAAACAGTCTATTCTCTATCTCAAAAGCTCAGCACTTGCTCCTAAAGCATTTTTATATAGGTAAAGTACTTGTATACTAAACAAAGTACTACATTAGCCTAGAATCCCCTTGAGTACCCATTTCCCTATAGGTCCCTTCTGACTCAGTTACACAGCAAACTTTTTCACTTTTTCTAGCATGTTGAAGGGTCAGTTGCTAGCGTCCTCTCCTGTTCAGCTGGTGAATCTGGGCATCTTGAGGCAATGTTACAATTGCCTCATGTACACAGACAACCCACTCCTTCTCCCACAAAACACAAATACATGTGAGAGATGCAACTATATAGCCAAACTGGAGGCTGAGCTCTCTCAACTCAGGACTGGCAAGACCAGACAGGAGGAGAAGGAAACCACGCACACCACAAACCCAGTTTCACATAGAACTATCACAACTGCAAAACAAACACATAAACACACAAAGACATACTGAGGCACTGATCAAAATCTACCAAAACTACAGAGGCCTCCAAAGCAGACACCCAAGCAACTGCCACCTCAAGACATAAGACATGCAACACATAGTTCTCAAAGTCAGTGTGCTAAACAGTCACAGCCCTTAAGGCCAAACACAATGCCAGACACACTTGTTATAGGTGACTCCATAGTCAGACACACTGATGTCCCACTCACCAGACTGAACAAGGAAAAGATCACAGTAAGCTGCCTGTCAGGCGCTAGAATCCGCCACATAACACAAGCACTCAGGTCACTCCACAGCAAGTACAAGTATGACACAGTCATTGTCCATGCCGGTGTGAATGACCTGAGACGTACCTCCCTGGACTACATGAAAAGAGACATAGAGGAGCTCTCAGATTATGTAGCCCAGGCTGGTATGACCCTGACCCTGAGCAGTATCCTACTCTCACCAAGAATGATGCCACAATATAGAGACAAAATGATCAGCTTTAATAATTGGCTTAATTACTGGTGTCATTCTAAGGGGATCCAATGTCTGTCTGCCTGGGATGACATGCTTGACAAGCCACACTGCTTCGCAAGGGATGGCTTGCATCTGTCACCCCTGGGCTTCCGGATATTGGCAAAGGCTCTTGCCACCCCCATAGTGCCTTTTTTAGGCAAGGCTCAAATGATAAACCTACCGCCCTGGAAAACAAAAATGGAGAAAAATTAAGGGTAATACTGCTCAATGCCAGAAGTCTAAACCTCAAGATGCACGCCCTCGAAGCCCTCCTCAGTATGGAGAACATCGATGTCTGTGCTGTGACTGAAACCTGGTTCAAGGCTCCTGAGAGCACCCCAGCACTATCAGGTTATACCTCATATCATGCGTTCCGGCCCCAAAATCCGGACCGAACCACAAAAGGAGGGGGAGTATCCATATTCATAAAGGATACCCACACCTCCAGGTTAGTGGCAACGCACGAAGCATCGGAGACCATCCAGGTGCAATTAACTGTAGGTAAAACTGCCCTACAGTTTGTAACATGCTACAGGCCACCTTCTCAAACTCAGGAAACCCACACAGCCTTCCTGAAGACACTGGAGAGTATGAATGTCTCTCCAAACACCATCATATTGGGTGACTTCAACTACCCAAACATAGACTGGGAACATTACTCAAGCCCCAACACCCTAGCCCAAAGGTTCCTGGAGTTCATAAACTCAAATGCTATGGAACAACTAGTCACCATTCCCACAAGAGGAGAAAATATACTAGACCTGATCATCACAAACATGGGGACAAAATGCTCCACACCGGAAGTATATCCCTCATTGGTGAGATCAGACCATAAATTAATCTCACTGGAGATCCACATCCCGCCCCACCCCAGCAAAAAGACCACAGTGAAGAACTTCTCAAAAGCAAACTTCACACTTCTTAAGACTGGAGTGGTATCCTTCAAGGCCCCCGAGCCAGTGGAAACCACAACCCATGCTGCTGAAACCCTTACAAATGCCTTCTACGAGCACCTCCAGGAATGTATGGATCAAGCAATCCCTAATAAAATCAAGACCCTTTCCACCAAAGGCAGGCGCCTGGTCTGGTGGACCCCAGCCATAAACAAACTCTACAACAAGAGGAGAAAGCTACTACATGACAGAGCAAAATCCCTAAAAGGGAAGGCATCTCTGATCAATACTAGCAAAAAACTATGATCACTCATAAAATCATCCAAGGCCAACTTTGAGAGAAAAATCGCTAATGACACAAAATACAATCATAAGGCCTTCTTTAGCTATGTTAGAAACCTGGGTGGAAACTCCCAGATATGCTCAGAATTAGTCCAAAATGATAAAAATCACTGAACCCACAGACATTGCCAACATACTGGCAGACAGGTTCAGTGCAAATTTCTCCCCCCCCCCCCAAAGAAGAAATATCTATCCCACCAGAGTCTAGCCTCCCAAACATCTCAGATGCCCAGGTGAGAGCTGCTCTCTCTAAAGCAAAAAACACAGCATCAATGGGACCGGACGGTGTCCCCGGCTGTGTGCTACACGAACTCAATGAGGAACTAAACCCACACATAAGGCTGCTGTTTAACCTTAGCCTTACTACAGGATACGTACCCAAAGAATGGCGTACGGCAACTGTGGTCCCACTCCACAAAGGCGGTGCTTCTATGGACCCTGGAAATTACCGCCCCATAAGCTTGACGAGCCTTGTCTGCAAAGCTATGGAGAGGATCATAATGGAACTCATAAATAAAGACATTAGGGACGTACAGACACTGGATCCTACCCAATTTGGCTTTGTCAAGGGCAGATCCTGCCTCTTGAACTTGGTCAACTTTTTTGAAACAGTCACTAAGGCCATTGATGAGGGTAAGGCAGTTCACACAGCCTACCTTGACCTAGCAAAAGCGTTCGACACAATACCCCACTCGGGTATCATAGAAAAGCTCACCAGCTTAGATGTAAACCCATATGTCACAAGATGGGTTGCAAACTGGCTCAAGGACAGAACACACAGGGTTAGAGTTGCTGGTGCCATGTCAGACTCTAAGCCGGTCACGAGCTGTGTCCCACAGGGCTCAGTCCTGGGCCCCCTCTTGTTCGGCATTTATTTTTCTGAAGTGCAGGCAAACATAGAGGGATTGTGGCTGACAAAATTTGCAGAAGACTGCAAACTGGGCACCATAATTGACACTCCATCAGACACAGACATCCTCCAGAGAGGTCTCATAGAAATGGATAACTGGTGCCAGAGCCATGGCCTTAAGCTAAATGCCAAAAAATGTATAGTCATACCCTTTGGGAAAAACAAGGTAACCCCTAATTACCACATAGGTGGTAATCCATTAAACACGGAAGAAGTTATCAGGGACCTGGGGACCCAAGTTGACAGTAACCTCTCTTTTGACACTCACATTGCCAAAGTGGTTAGGAAGACCTTCTACATTGCCCACCTGATCATGAAGGGATTCACATCCAGATCAGGAGAGGTCATTGTACCCTGTACTCTTCACTTATCAGACCAATGATTGAGTACAACGCCCCATTCGAATGTACCTTACCCGACACCTGCAGCAGTTGGAAAGACCCCAAAAGTTCCTCACCAAAAGGATAAAGGGGCTCAAACATATGTCATATGATGCCCGACTGAAGAAACTCCAGCTCTATTCAGTCGCATACCATCTGCTCAGAGGTGATCTGTGCCTGACATACAAGGCCATGTCCAACCCGAATTAATGGACATGCTCCACCTCAAAAATCCAAATCCACCAGAGCCACGAGAGCAAGAGACTTAAACCTCAACACGGATATAAATAAGATGTGCTGGAGGGACAGATTCATCACCCAGAGACTCCCTACACTATGGAACAGAATCCCAGTCCATGTGAGGCAGAGCCCCTCACTGACTCTGTTCAAGAGAAATCTTGACGAGTGGATGGGAGATCGTAGGTTTACCCCGGGAATCATCTCTGTATCACTGCTGGACAGAGGCACAGCAAACTAATGGGTATAGTATTCTCATCCTAAGGGGTGGTGAAAGCCACACACACTCTGGCTAGGCTTATAAATGCCCTAGGGCAGATAGCCTAGTATGAACCTATGAACCTATAAATAGAGCAGATGAGAGAGAGTTGTTGTTTCGATTCTTGTTAATACAGTCAGTAAAAGTTAGCAGGGCAGATTTAGTGTATGAAAGGGCCTAAAACCATGTTGGCAATTAGCAAGCAAGTTATTGTGGAGAAGGTGCTGAAGTAGTTGATGGTGGATACATTTTTCCATGATTTTAGCTGAAGGGGAGAGTAAAGCAATTGGACGGTAGTTGGAGATATCAGTAGATTTACCTCCTTTGTGTAAGGGGATTATATGGGAGATTTTCCATAAGGAAGGGATATAACCTTCTGAGATAGTTCTGTTTATAAGGATAGAAACAGGGTATGCGATGGCTTTAGCAGCAATTTGAAGGTATTCTGCTGGGAGACAGTCAGCAGAAGGGGTGCAGGGTTTAAGTTTTTGAAGGAGTTTGCAGATAAAGGTAGTTGATACTGGTTGTAAATGAAGGGGGGGGCAGAGAATTGTTGGTATGTTGTGTAGGAGTGGGGGTAGGGGGTGATAGTGTTTTAGTAAGGGTTTGAATGGCTTCAATGAAGTAGTTGTTAAAAGCATTTGCTATTCGCAGAGGGTTGTTATGGGGGATAGAGCTGGGAGAAGGAGTTCTAGCCTGACCTGGTTTAGAAGTTTATTAATGCCAGACCAAAACTTTTGAGGATTTTTAGAGTTTGAATGTTGAAGATGGGAATAATAGTTCTTTTTATCTAAGATTATATCTTTTTTACGGCATTTCTTAACTGTTTAAAGTAGAGGTGATCTGCTGGGCTTTTGGAGGTTCTCCATTTTGCCCAAATTTTGTTCCGTAGGAACATTTTTTCTTTGGTTTGTTTTGTAAGCCAAGGAGCTATTTTGGTCCTGACTCTGGAGGAGCGAATGGGAGCATGGCTATTTAGAATTTGAAGGAATGTAGAATTAAAGAAGGAGATAGCTTCATCCAGATTGAGTAGTTTTAGAAATGACCAATTGCAGGCTTTTAGTTCATTGATAAAGTTCTCAGATTGGAAGTGTTTTTTAGATCGATACATGATAAAATTGTTGTCTTTGGGGCTAGATTTCTTTTGCTTAACTATGTAGGTTAGAATATGGTCACTAATGTCATCTGGGAGAGATCCTGTCAAGTAAGTTTCAAGGTGACTATTAATTAGTATCCAGTCAAGAGTAGTTTCTTTAGTACTAGGCTTATGGATTATAGTGGGAGTATTTATTATTTGAGTGAAAACAAATAGATTTATATGGGTCTTAGTGTTGGAAGAATTGCATAAGGTCCAGTCTATATTAAAATCTCCTAGTTCTATTGTTTCTTGAGGAAGGTGGGTGGATAGGCTACTAAGTATGCTTTCTAGGGTGGTAATATTATTTCCTGGAGGGATATATGAACAGATTATATAAATTGATTTAGAGCTATTTATTTGGAGTTTAATAGTAAGGGTCTCAGCATTGGTATTTGAGGGTAGTGCTACATCACAGGGAGAAACAAGGAGTTCAGATTTGAACAAGATTGCTATACCGCCGCCCTTTTTTGAAGTGCGGTCACATCTAAGGATATTGTATCCAGGTGGGATTATTTCTTGGTCATGAGTAATAGGTTTTAGCCAAGTTTCTGTAAAACAAAGAATGTCGAATGCATGGGCTTGAAGGAGAGCATGCAGTTGGCTAGTTTGTTGTTGATACTACAAATATTAAGATGTGCTATTCTGAGGGAGTTATCTAATCTAGAAGAGGAGGAAGCATCGTTATGCAATTGTTTTTGTAGATTGACATTTAGTGGGGATGGGCCAGGATTAGGATGAATGTCTCCACTTGTTAGTGGGGATGGGCCAGGATTAGGATGAATGTCTCCACCTGTTAGAATGTTTTTGGATTGTATCAAAGACGTTTTTAAGATACCTAGTTACCTAGCTCTTCCAATTATCTTTGCTATCATGCTGCTAAACTGTCAGATAAATACAAGTGATATGTATCCTGTTATTGAGTATTGTAATTGCCAATAGACATAACTACTGCTTGCATAACATAACAGAAATGCTATGTATAATGGAATACAGATCTTCCTAAAATACTGTACATTACACAGTTATTGGCACAGTATTCCACAATGCAAACCATATTTGCACAGTAAGCTCACCTTTGACATGTTCATCTTACTTATACACCCATACATATGTCGACTGTCACAATATATCGACATATACTATCCCCTGTTATAGCAAATACTTGTTGGACCAATCCTGACACTGACAGTGGCTGGAAGCGAATTGGTGAGTTCCAAGCCCATATCATCCCTTGTGGTGTATGAGGAGTTTGCCTTGTGACCTACAGCAGTACACACACAGAATACTACAAGCATTACTACTGCTCAACAATACATTGCTACAAGACAGCTGTTTCTACTATATACATTGATTACACTGTAATTCTTACAGAACAGGTACTACATACACAGACAATACTACATGTTATACATACCTTCTTAGTAATTGGAGGTGTTATTGACTAGTTCATAGGTTCATAGGTTCATACTAGGCTAATTGCCCTGGGGCACTTATAAGCCTAGCCCGATTCTGTATGGCTTACGCCACCCCTTGATTTGAGTATACTGTGCCCTTTTTAAGGTTTATAGGTTTATAGGTTCATACTAGGCTATCTGCCCTGGGGCAATTATAAACCTAGCCCGATTCTGTATGGTATAACACTCGTTTTCGGTTTGTCTTTCAGTGTTTTGTACTGTCCTACAGGTAGATACAGATGGTTTGAATGTGTGATAAGGCAACCTTTTATAGTTATAGATCAGTAACGTGCTATCCCGATAACTAATTGGTGTTCTTAAGTAGCTAATTACATGCACATCAGCTGCGCTGCTACTGTCTTAGCCAATACCATGGCTACAGTGGAGTATAACTGAGTACTCCACTTGGGTGTTGTCCCTTTGCCTTACTTGTAAGGAATACAGCGTGGAAGTGTTGTTTCAAATCTATTGCAACAGCTGTATGGAGACGAACAGTAATATATTGTGTGTAATGCCAAGAGGATTTGGTCTAAATGTGAGTACTGCTGTTATATTTCTGAACATTGCTACTTGTGCAGGGTTTGTCTGTACCTAATACTTCTGCATATGTTTCAGTCTGACCAGGATGCTTGACCAGCTCAAAACTGCATAGCTATGCATATAATGTTAGGGGGTTTACAGTGTGCTTAGCAGACATATTTAGTTTGGTGTTAATGTGTATCATACTGTGCATACTGTGCTGATAATCAGTACTTGGTAACACATCCTGGTGTACGAACCTTTCAACCTTCTGAAACGGGATTAGTTCATACAAACCCTGTAACATCAGCAGCTGTTCAATTGTATAACAGCAACTATTTTACATAGGACCATGTTAGTGTGTCTGTGTCCAGGTATGTTAAGATTTCAGCAGATATTGTACAGTAGTTGAATAATCAGTTATGGTATGACAGTATGTACTGATGTAATTATTTTGGTTGTGGGGTAGATGTTGGTGGGTGTACATACATGCAGGTGTGTAGGAACCCCTTTTATACAACTTCTACATTTGTGTGGGTGTTCTTTCCCTATGTGAACACCTATCCCTTAGTGGACTAATACTATGGTAATTGCAGGCTGATTCATTAAGGCACTGTTAAATGCTTCCTGTATAGCATGCAGGTACTGTTAGTTCTTGAATCCTTTTGGCAGTACATCGGAATTTAATAAAGTTTTGCTAAATGAAAGCTGTCTGTGTATTTCTGTCATGGATATTTGCAGTCATTGCAGTTGTGTTGGTGACTGTGTCCATAGAACATATTTGTAATAGTGTATTGGCATATACTCTTCATATGTTATGTTCATATTGTTTGGGGGGGGCGGAATGTGTGATTGCTATGGTCCATGTTATACTCAGATATGAACACTTCGGATGCTGTCTACACACATGTATGTATGTATGTATATATATATATATATATATATATATATATATATATATATATATATATATATATATGTTGTTGTCTTTTGGTTTTTCCCTGTTAGGGGTCACCACAGCGGAACTCCAGTCTGCTAATGATTGGCAGTAGATTTTCACAAATGCCAATGTGCCAGCTTGACGTTCAACCTTCAATGAAGGCAAACCCATTTACACGTCTTTCGAACGCCCACCCAACCGCAGGGGTGACATGCAGACTCCACACAAAAGGCACTCCCCGCATGGCTGCACCACCGCAGAAGTCATGTGTTTGTGTATATATATATATATATATATATATATATATATATATATATATATATATATATATATATATATATATCTACATACATACATGTGTATATGTATATAGATATATAATATATATTATTGCATACGTTTATGTGTACCTCCATAGATGTGTAGATCTGTATATATCAACATGTCTCTATGTATCTCTCTCTCTCTCTCTCTCTATATATATATATATATATATATATATATATATATATATATATATATATATATATATATATATATATCTCTGAGCATAGACCTTTCAATTTCAAAACATTCCTCCTTTTTGTGTTTTAACCTGTCTGCATACACAGCTGGGACAGGTACATCTCAGGTAGCTTAGTGGTAGGTTACTCTAAGGATGGAGTACATGGTTGCGGGTTCTAATCCTGGAAGGTGTTATTATTTTATCTCTCAGAGTAGGCACTGGTAGGGAAAGTGTGAATAACGCATATTTAGGCAGTTGTAAGCAGGTTTGCCTATGGTCTATGCGACTTTAAGCAAAGGTTAAACCTGTGAAGCGCTTCTCCATTTACCATGTTTAAGCACCGCTTACCGTCGCACAAACCTGTGGAAACCCGCTTACAACTGCTTAAAAGTGCTTTAATCCACCTGCGTACCGGCTTATATGTCAGGCTTAGGCTTTGGAATACTGGCCAAGGTTATTGGTGCCCCCGTGGTGCCTTTTTTAGGAGAGTCTCAAAGGTGAATACCAGCTCCATAAATGGCACAATAGCTGAATCAATGAGGGTTATGCTACTCAACACCAGGGGTTGTGATCACAACATGCATGCACTCACAGCACTCCTCGGGATGGACAACGTTAACATCTGTGCAGTAACTGAGACCTGTCTTGAAGCTCCTGAGAGCACACCAGCACTACCAGACTACAACCCATACCATACATTTCAGCCACAGAACACGGACTGACACAGACATGGAGGGGGTGTATCCATATTCATCAGGGATACCTACACCTCCAGGTTAGTGGGGCAGCATGATACCTCTAGGATCATCCATGTGCAGCTAACGTCAGCCACAACTGCAATGTAAACTGTGTCCTGCTACAGATCACACTCCATGACCCAGGACCACCACTCCACCTACCTGGAGACAGTGGAGAACATGACAGTCCTAACGCACACCCTGGCATTGGTTGATGTCAACTATTCTACCATTAACTGGGAAACTTACTCAAGTATTCACTTCCAGGCTCAACGTTTCCTGGAATTTATCACCTCATATGCCCTGTATCAGGTGGTAACCTCCCTAATGAGGGGTGGAAACATACTAGAAGTGGTCATCACCAACATGGGCAACAGGTGCACCACAGCAGAGGTTAACCGGTCACTGGTTAGATCTGACCATGAATTATTCACTGTTTCCACACCCAAACATCTCCCCCACCCACAGAAACCACAGTGTATACCTTTCCTACAGCTAAATTTACACTACTAGTGACAGGGGTGGGGGAGTTTCACAGCCCCCTCACTAAGGGGAAACACTGCTCAAGATACAGACAGATTTACAAATGCAATCTATAAGCACCTACACGGATGTATGGATTATGCCATCACTGGTAAACCAAGACTCACTCCTCCTAGACAAGGACACCAGTCTGGTGGACCCCTGCAATAAACAGGCTATACTACAGAAGTAGGACAGTATTCCAGACAAACAGCAAATCCCATGAAGGGCAGACATCCGTGACCACTATTAGTATGATATGTAGGTCCCTCATGACATCATCCAAGGCTAACATCAGCAGGAAAATACGCAAAGATTCGAAAGATAACCACAAAGCCTTCTTTGGCTATGTCAAGGATCTAAGTGGTGACACACAGATTTGCACTGTGCCGGTGAAATATAGCACAAAATATTAAAAAGTTAATTGAATGGTGGCTGAATCCAATTACTGTGCTTTGCTTTGGCGCCTTTTTCCTTTTAAAACTGTGTATGAAGTTTTTTTTCTTTTGTCTGATGAAGTCTTCCAAAGGTGGAAGATGAAAAGCGCTTCACATTAAACTTTTTTGGAGTTATTCTAGCCAGATCGGAGCCTGTGTTGGTTTTTTTGTTTTGGAGAGTTTGTTGTTCCAGTTATTTTCAATTATTGATAAACACACCAGCCTGTACATACACCCATACATCACAGGTTGGGTTGCCAACGGGCTTACACACAGAACCCACATGGTACGATTAGCGGTCTCCGGGTCCAACTCTTGACCAGTCACGACTGGTGTCACACAGGACTCAGTCCTGGGAGCCCTACTGTTTGACAGCGAACAAGCACAAACTAGTAACACAATAAATTCACTGTGGAAGTCCAATGAAGGGAGAGAACACGAAAAAGCAATGTAATTTATTGCAAATCCCGCACGATAACACACTAACGCTGAAAAAAAATCACAAATGCATTTTCGTTCAACACTTCATCAGATGTAATAATGAAATAACTGCAAAGAGTTGATTAAATACCACATTTGAATAGTTGGCTTGGAAAAAGAACTAATCAAAGCTTACAATTAATATACATTAGGGACAATCACCTTGAAATCATGAATGTTGTTGTTGTTGTGTCTTTCGGCTTTTCCCGGTTAGGGGTCGCCACAGCGGAACTCCGGTCTGCTAATGATTGGCAGTAGATTTTTACGTGCCGAGTTGCCGGCCCTGATGCACAACCTTCAATGCATGTCTCCACACAGAAGACGCTCTAGCTGAGAATCGAACAGGACAACGTCTTACTGTGAGCCGACAACGCTACCACAGCACCACCACCGCATGTTTAAAATGTAGAGCATATAGAAACATATTAGTTTAAAACTCTAAAACTAGATCATAAAACCTTAATAAATAATTAAATTGTACTAGGTATGATGAACAAGAAACATGTATAAAAGTTCATTATAAATATATATTGTTGCTGAATTATGCCATCCACAAAACATAAATATACTATGGTAAAAGTAGTGAAAAATAATCCATAAATGCCCTCTAGTGGACAGTAATGTCAATTACAACTTGGCACATCTTATTTTTAATACAGGAAGAATGGAAAGCATGTCATTCAGCCCAGGATGTGTGGTGGCTTCTAATACTATTTGCCAGTAAAGCTCACGATACTCAAGGTTTGTTTCCCACATGCCCCGTCTGATTTCTTTTGGAACCACCTCCAAGACAAAAAATAAAAATAAAGCTTGTGAACATATTAATATTAACACTCTTAAGTGTTAAACTGCGGTACCACCTTTATCATTCTTATAAGAAAAGCGTAGTCTGAACTGTCTGCAAACAGCTAAAGTTAACTTTGAGTATGTGTCTACCTGTTTGAGCCAATATTCATTTTCCCCTGGAGAGCACTCTGCTTTGGCTTGTAAGCAGCCCCCCCCCCACACACACACACACATACACACTCACTCATCTTCCACTTTCTCTCTTATTCCCTTCTGTTAGCAAATAGTATCCATAACTGATCAATACTGTGTGTTTGTTAATTTAAACTGAGACCACAGTAGCCTACTGATACAAGGTTATCCTGTTTTTCCACCTGATAAATGGTTAAGAAATGACTTACAGTTTCAGAGCAGTCCTTGGTCAATTGTGATTGTTTCTTAAACACAAACTTGTCTTTGCTTTGGCTCATTAGCAGCAGTACAAAGAACTGCCTGCTCACACCCTTGTTCTCCCCTCCCCTTCCCTGTTTGTTACCTTAAGACAATCCCAAAGTTAATAAATATTACCTGTGGCAGGCACCATTTTTAAAACTACAGCCACCCTTGTCACTATCATATGTTCATTTATCAGTTAACTCTGTTACCTGATTGTTTCCAGCCCCCTCATAAGAGCAACTAACAGGGTCTCTACCCACTTCACTCCCCACCCTGCCCCCTATACCCTCCTGCTCCCAGTGGTCCCACCTTTATTACACTCACAAACCCCTCCCATCTTTCCAATAGCCAACCACAGCGCTAACCCAACACTACCTCCTCCATCTTCCCACTACTATCACACCTCCTCAACTAACATGTACAAGCATACCTTACCTATGCTCACTGCATGCACTCTCTTTGCATATCTTACATCCTACCAAAGATCCATCATTCCCCCACTCAACCACTACCACTGTACTACTACTCACACCACCACTCATGTCTCACCCTCACTCAGCTCCCCTCCCACCAACTCAAGAACCATCCCTATGCACCCCCCACATATTTTACCAACTATATTACTCAAACATAAAGCATCCCTACAACTTAACAAAGTAACCCTCCCACCATACCTATTACCCACAGAGGACAAACATAAAGTTTCCCTTATAAACAAACACATTCAAAAACTGAGAAAACTAATAACCTCATGTATATCAAAACTATCCGTAAGTGGAGACATTCACCCCAGCCCTGGCCCTACCATCTCCAACCCCAATCCTCATAATCAGACCAGAAACGACAACTTCTCCCATATTACAACCAATAGAAAGCCAAGTGACTTCCTTCTACTAAGCCTAAATATTAATATATCCAACAAAGTCCATGAAATCCATGCCACCATAGACTTGTACTCCCCAGATATAGTCATCCTGACAGAAACCTGGCTAAAATCTCACATTACCAGTGAGCAAATACTCCCTACAGGTTACAGCATATTAAGAATAGGCTGGCTAAACAAGAAAGGAGGCGGTGTAGCTATAATATTTAAACAGCATCTAAACATCCAGATCTTAAAATCATCAGCTCCACAAATAGGCAATGAAGAAATAATATATACCAACCTCAAAATAAACCAAAACAAAACCATCAACATAATTGGATGCTACTTCCCACCTGGCCAAAACATCCCTCCACTAGAAAACCTCCTCAGCTGGTCTACCCACCATCTCCCCCAAGAAAGTTTAATTTTAGGTGATTTCAATATTGACTGGCAATCCTGTTCTGGCAACCATCCAACCCATCATGTAAACCTTCATGGCTTCACCCAACTAGTCCAGTCGCCAACCAGGATAAATAAAAACTCCAGCAAGCACATTACCCTGGATTGGATACTAGTCAGTAATAGCCCCTAGTCATATATAATAGGCTGCTTATCAGATAGCCTCAGTGATCACTCCCCAACATTCTTACTCAAAAAATACCTATACCAAGCTAAACCTGTCATCGACCGTTAAATACGTAAAAAAATAAACTTTAACCCACTCACATTCATCTCATCCCTCAAAGAATGTAACTGGCATCCTCTAAAGTATCTCAGTCTTGATGACGCAGTTTAATTTTTTAATACTACCTTCCTGAGCATCCTTAATTACCATGCCCCCATAAGACTTTCCAGAACCAAAACACAACCCTCCCCATGGCTACAGAAAACCACTAAGTCAGAAATGAAAAACAGGGATAAAGCCTGGGAGCACTGGCGCAAAACCAAAACCCCCTCAACTACACAGAAATTCCTAGAACTATGCAATAGAGTCAAAAAGCTAATAAAACAGGACACATTCCAATACTACCAGTCTGCCCTAGACTCCTCACAACACAGCCCCAAACAATTCTGGTCCTCTATAAACTCCATCCTCCACCCAGGTAAAGTCAGTACCCCTCCTCCTAACATCCCTCACTCCTCAGGAAATATTGCTACCTCATTCAACACACACACTTCACACAAACCATAATACCACTAGCTAAACAACACAACCCCCTCCCCTCCAACCCACACCTTCAACTAGTAATCTCCCCACTGCTTTCTCTTTTTCTCCTGTACCTACCTCCAACATAAAAAAACTCTTAACTAAACTTAAGCTCACCAAATTAGCAGCAGACAACCTCCCAAGTGAATACCTACAAATCGCAGCTGATGCTCTGGCCTACCCAGTATCCATCTTGATTAACCGATCTCTGTCAGAAAGTTACGTTCCCACACTGTGGAAAGTATCACATATAATTCCCCTCCACAAAGGCGGACCCTCCACAGAACTAGCCAATTACAGCCCCATAGCTATTCTCGCTCTACTCTCCAAAATACTAGAGAGATGCATACACTCTCAGGTCTCAGACTACCTCCTTACTAACAACCTCCTTTCCAATAGTTAGCATGGTTTCTGACCAAACCATAGCACCACCACTGCCTTACTCTCCTTTACTAACACTATCCTTCAGCATAAAAACAATGGCTATCTCTCCTCTGCTACTTTCCTAAACCTATCTAAAGCATTTGACATGGTACCACGCAAACAACTTATCTCTGTCCTCAATAACCTATCCTTCTCTCAATCAGTCACCAACTGGTTTCAGAGTTACCTGTCTGACTGCCAACAATCCGTTGTATGGCAGAATGACATATCTCCCCAATTACCTGTCTCCATAGGGGTTCCCCAAGGAGCCATACTTGGACCCATACTCTTCTCTGTTTTCACCAATAAACTAGCCTCTGCCACCAAACATGGCACACTCATACAATACGCAGATGACTCAACCATCATCTGCTCAGCTCAGTCCCTACCCAAACTGCAAAAAGTCACACAGGCAGCCTTTTCCTCTGTTGAAACTTAGTTATCCGATGCCCAATGAATACTCAACCCAAACAAAACTAAACTACTCATCTTCTAACCCACCAAACATACTCAAAACAACTCTCACTTTAAAATCTCAGCAAAAGACAACACCACTATATACCCAACTGAACACACCAAATTGCTAGGAGTGGAAATAGACAATAAACTAAAATTTGACATTCACATATCCATGACCATAAAAAAAGTCCACAAAAAACAAGGAGCGTTATACAGAAATAAGCAACTTCTCACCAAAGCAGCAAAGATTTCAATAGCAAATTCCCACCTTACCTCCACCCTACTTTATGCCTCTCCAATATATACCAACCTAAGGCAATGTGATCTAAACAAGCTAGAGACCTGCTACAACAAAATCGCCAAATTCACTACAGGGGCATCCTACCATAGTCACCACTGTCTCTCACTCACTGAACTGTGCTGGCTTGAACTCCCTCACCTCCTTCAATGGTATCAACTCTCACTCGCCCACAAACTAGTAAACCATCCACTAAATGTCCCATCCCTCCAGAATCTACTCCAACCCTATCGCACCACCAGACCACTAAGATCCAGCAACAAAAATCACTTGCAGATCACTAAAGCCAATAACTCTGCTGGTGAAGCACTATTCTCTTGCACCATAGCCAAATTATGGAACTCACTCCCACCCACAATTACCTCCGTACGATCATGCAACCATCAAAACTTTACTAAAAGCGCACCTAAAAACATGCTGGCTATGCCCTTGCAACTCTCACTCTAATAACACCCACCCCATCCAACCACTACCTTTCTTACCACTCCACTAACTACCTTGATTATAGCAAGCTCAGATGCTCATAAGCCTAGTACTTATTATACAGCAGGAACTTCTTATTGTAACATTTGTTAGTCTATTATGTACTTCACAGATAAAGATTCTAGTTGTCTACTGATGTACTATGTTCTTCATCTGTAAATATGTTGTAAGTAATTGCTATGTTAAATTGTTAATCGCTATGTAATCCAATGTAACTACTGTCTGTTTATTGTAACTGTGGAGCTTTTCTCCCTGGGCCTCCGCTGAAAATGGACCTATGTCCAGTCGGACACTCCCGGTAAACAAATGTAAATAAATAAATAAATAATAAATAAATTAACGTGACGAAAAAGGGCATTATTTGTATTTGCCTTACTTATTTCATACATATGTTCATAAATACGAGTTTTTAATTTTATCTCTGTCTTACCAATATAAAATTAATTACATGTCTTGCACAACGCCAGATAAACTATTCCACTTGTGTTACAATTGGCAAAACACCTACTCGTAAGAATTCTATCTCTACTCTTTATTTCCAATGAAGTGGTATTAATAATATGGGAGCACTGGGAGCATGCACCACATTTAAACGTCCCTACCCTTGTGCTATTAAAATGTGATATAGAAGAACTTCCAAATTCAAAGAGGTTTTTGAAATTCCTTTCTTTTCTATAAATAAATGTCAGAAAATTCATAAAGAGAGGTCCCAAGTCAGAAATTTCCTTAAATTTCCCCCATTCTTTACTAATGGTTTTTCTAATAGTACTAGCATCTCCATTGAAATCTAAAACATATGCATCATTCCATTCACTGGATGTATGTGACTGGTTGGAAGAAACTCCTTGGGGGACCAACGGGGCATCTACTCCCAAAACTGGGGCAAATCTACCTAATCTGCCCTCTTTGACCTCTGTTGTAACTTGCTCTATTAAATGAATGGGGTAACCTCTCTCCTTAAACATTTCACCTACAAACTCACACTCTCCATTAAAATCATTGTCATTGAATGCCATACAACTAATTCTAATCAGTTGTCCTTTTATAAGATTCTTTTTCTGAAAAAAAGGGTGACCACTAGAGAAATGTAAGTAGGAATTTGAGAAGGTACTCTTTCTATGTACTCTTGAAACAAACCTACCATTATCTTTAGTGATATGTACATCTAAATATGTAAGATCGTGTGTATTAGAACTATGAGTACATTTTAAAAATTGTGTTGTACTTTTTAAGTATTTAAGGAAATCCTTAGACCTTTCTGAACTACCCGTCCAAAAGATAACAATATTGTCGAAAAAACACTTGTAAAGGGACCAACAATTTATTAAATTCACTATTCAACACATACGTGTTTTCCCACCAAGTCAAAATGATGTTAACATATGTAGGGGCACATTTGGCCCTCATGGCCACACCTTTGGTTTGTTTGTAGAATTCTCCTTCATAAAACATATAATTGTTTTTTAAAATGAGCTCCATTAATGTTAAGCAAGTGTTAAAATCATTATTAGAAAAATGACCATATGTGCTCATTGCTTGCTCCAACCATTGGAGACCTGTATCATGAGGGATACTACCAAACAAGTCCACTATATCAAGTGTAACAAATGTTATTCTTTCATTATATAAGTCAAATTTTAACTGTCTGAGAAAATCCCAAGAATCTTTAAGAACTGCTGGTCCCAAAAAAAGATAGATCTTTTAACTCAACATCGACAAACTTGGCTAAGGGGGCTGTAATAGAGCCTTCAGATGATACAATTAACCAAAGTGGTGGATCTAAAGAGTTTTTATGGACCTTAGGAATACTGAACACAGAAGAAACCCTGGGATTTTTGTTGTATAAAAATTAAATATATCCAAACTAATAGAACCCTCCAAAAGTAAATCATTTAACATGAGATGGATTCTGGAATGAGCTATATTGACTTCATTAATAGAAGCCCTTGAATATTTACAAATATCACCAAGTTGTTCTTTTACTTTGGACTCATAAATAATACTGTCAATCAAAACAGTTCCACTATCTTTATCAGGTTGCATGATTCTGATAGAACAATCATTCTTAAGTGACTCTAAAAGACTTGTCTCATCCTTAGACAGGTTGGAATAAACTCTATGCATATTTATTTTTTTCCTGATTTCTCTCTCTGCTATTGTCTCAAAATTTTTTAGTTGAGGATGTAGGGGTGGATTAAAAATACTTTTTTTTTCTTTAATGGAGTACATAAAAAATGAGTTGTTAGGTTGATTATTAAAAAGTAGGGCTAAATTCTTTTTCCTAAGAAAACGTTTTAAGTCAATAATAGCTCTTGGAATATTAGCCTTCCTTAAAGGAATACATTTAAAGCCCTTAGAAAATAAATTAAACTGTTGAATAGAAATAGGAAGAGTACTATAATTATGAATTTTGTAACCTTTGTAGGTATAGACCCTACCTTGATTTATAATACCATCAGGATCTTCTGTAGTCAATCTCAAAGGTCCTAAGCCAAAATCTTCTGTTGTCAAAAGTTCTGGTATCTGAAACATTTCAAGCTCAGATTGTAAACTACTCAATTCCAGGCTTGCCCCCTCCAATTCCCTCTGTAGTTGTTGTAAATGTAATAGACCTGTTGTTTGTTCCTGATTCTGTCTGATCTCCGAGGGGGGGGGGTCTAAAGGGAAACCCCTAACATTGGTATCCTGACTTTCCCTCAGCTCACCTTCATCTAAGGCAAAGCTATTATCAGCACCCCTATATACAAACTCGTATTTATGAACATATGTATGAAATAAGTAAGACAAATACAAACAATGCTTTTTTTCGTCACAAGTTAATATGTTCACAAGCTTTATTTTTATTTTTTGTCTTGGAAGTGGTTCCAAAAGAAATCAGAAGGGGCATGTGGGAAACAAACCTTGAGTATCGTGAGCTTTACTGGCAAATAGTATTAGAAGCCACCACACATCCTGGGCTGAATGACATGCTTTCCATTCTTCCTGTATTAAAAATAAGATCTGCCAAGTTGTAATTGACAGTACTGTCCACTAGAGGGCATTTATGGATTATTTTTCACTACTTTTACCATAGTATATTTACGTTTTTTGGAAGGTATAATTCAGCAACAATATATATTTATAATGAACTTTTATACATGTTTCTTGTTCATCATACCCAGTACAATTTCATTATTTATTAAGGTTTTATGGCCTAGTTTTAGAGTTTTAAACTAATATGGTTCTATATGCTTTACGTTTTAAACATACAGATTCATGATTTCAAGGTGATTGGCCCTAATGTATATTAATTGTAAGCTTTGATTGGTTCTTTTTCCAAGCCACCTATTCAGATGTGGTATTTAATCAACTCTTTGCAGTTATTTCATTATAAAATCTGATGAAGTGTTGAATGAAAATGTATTTGTGATTTATTCAGCGTTAGTGTGTTATCTTGTGGGATTTGCAATAAATTACATTCCTTTTTCGTGTTCTCTCCCTTCATTGGACTTCCACAGTGAATTTATTGTGTTACTAGCCCTACTATTTGGCATATACTTCTCAGAGGTACAGGCAAACACAGGTGAGCTACGACAGACCATGTTTGGCAATGACTGCGAACAGGGAACCATGATTGATAGCCCAGCTGACACAGACATCCCTCAAGGGGCCTCACAGAGACCAACACAGGGTGTCAACGTCATGGCCTCCAGCCAAGTACCTTTAACTGCATGGTCATTTCATTGTGGAATATTAAGCACCCACATATTAACACATAAGTGGCAGCCACTTTAATATGGATGAGGTAATGGGATATCTGGGGACTAAAGTAGATAGTGATCTCCCCTTTGACAATCATACCTCCAAAGTAGTTAGGACATCCTTCTATGTAGGCCATCTGATTACTAAAGGGTTCCCATCTAGACATACTGGGGTTATAGTGCCCCTTTACTCATCACTCATCAGTCCCATCACAGGGTATAATAGCCCATTTGGGATGTACCTCAGAAGACACTTCCGACAGCTGGAAGGTCCACAAATGTACCTTGCCAAGGGGATTACTGGCCTCAAACATATGCCCTATGCAGCCAGACTGAATAAGCTCCTGCTTTACTCAGTGGCATCTCATTTACCCAGAGATGATCTCTGCTGGCCAACACAGCCATGTTGAACTCAGGCTTAATGGATATACTCCACCTATGGGAATCCATGTCACAGTGAGCCACACACTTTAGTGAACTGAACCTTGCCACAACAATAACTGAAAGATGCTGGAGGGACGGATTCCTGTCACAGACACTCCCCATACTTTGGAACAACATCCCTAACTACATTATACAGAGCCCCTCACTAACACTCTGCAAGAGAAACCTTGAAGAGTGGATGGGGAACAGTAGATGCACCCCAGGGATCCCGCCATTGGCTCTGCTCCACAGAGGGACAGTTAATGAATAAATGGAGTGACAAAAGCTGACACATTTTGGCTAGGCTTATGAATGGCCTCTGGCAGTTGGCCAAGTACCTACCTATGAACCTATACATGCAATATCAGTACATACTGATAGCTTAATTTACTGTTCAGGTGTTGACTTACCTTGTGCCAATGACAGTTGTGTGTGCAATAGTTGAGGGCTGCCTATGTTGGATGCACACAGTAGACTGCCTATACATGACAATTTACAGGTAGTCTTGTGTGTGTGTCATCCATTTTTACTGCGTGTGTGCAGATGGAGAAAGGTGTCAGTCCCTAGGTGCCTACACTGTCAGTGTGTGTGCTATATGTTCCCTCCTTGCCAAGACATGGGCATACTGGGCACGCCTCCGTCTGCCTACTGGGGCTGGCTCAGGGTGTTCATGGTCTGAGTACCTCTGTGCCTGTGGGGCCCTTGGCAATGGTGGTGGGCTGCGAGGGCCTTCACCATTCTGCTCCTGCTGCAGCTGTTTCCGCAGGATCATATTGTGTAGCACGGCACATACTATGAAGATGTGGGCACACGTGCCTGGAGAGTACTGCAAGGCTCCACCAGATATATCCAAGCAACGGAACCATGATTTCAGCATTCCAAACACACACTCTATGATGATTCTGGTTTGTGTGTGTGCCTCATTATGGCGTTTCTACATGGGTGTGTGTGCATTTCTGATGGGAGTCATCATCCACAGTTTCAGTGCATAGCCAGCATCCCCCACCAGGTGACCATTTTGGATGTCCCCCTTGGCAAATAACTGATACAGCTGTGAGGCATGCCAGATGTGGGATTAATGATAGCTTCCAGGGCTGCCAACACACACATCCATAATAATGCCCTGGGCATTGCACACGACCTGGCAGTTGATGGAGGGGTATCCCTTGTGGTTTATGTAGCACCTACCCTGCTCACCGGGTGGTGACTTGATGTGTATGTGCCTGCAGTCTATTGCACCCAGCACTCTGGGTATTCTGCCACACAGTGGAAGAGATGCATATTGCTGGCCAACTCCTCCTGCATTCGGGGGAAGTATATGTGCTCATTGGCATGTGATAACATGGCATACAGGAACTGGTGTAGTACCCTGGATGCTGATCCCTGTGAGATCCCCATGATATTCCTAGTTGGTCTTTGAAAGGTACCTGTAGCTAGTATTCTCAGGCTTACACATACCTTCATATCCACTGGGATGGGTTCCCCTCTGTTATTTCTCGCTCTGAGGCATGGCCGGCACAGCTCAACAAGTTGCTGTAGGATGTCCCTGCCCACCCTGTAACGCTCTACTATCTCCAGATCATGTAGCCCGTGGTAGGTTACCCTGGGTCTGAACACTCTCCTCCTCCTCTGGTACCTGAGGTGGTCATGTGCATCATCCTCCACACCACCTTCAATCTCCAGCACATGCTGGTGGATCAAAGCTATGGCAGCCCCTAACATATATATACTAAATGTTCCCCATCTGTATACACCACTGGTGCAGAGTGTATGGGAATACACAAATGTGTGTGAGGTGTTTTCACACCTTATACTATTGTGCTATGGATGCTGCTGATGTTATTGGGTGTGTATGAGCTATTCCAGCTGCAGAGTGTCTTAATTATGGGTTTTACAATGAGTACTGCAAGTGTGGGGCCTTTACAGTGGAGTTATGCTTGCCTGCCTTGAATAATCTGTTGCCCTTTAATTCACTTTTAAACCTCGATCCCCTCCCATTTTCAGGCATGCATCCACCTGCCGTCTTTCTTGTTTTGTACTTTCCTTACCCAGTCATGGCAATATGTGTCTTGTAGCTGATATACTGCAAATCGGCATTGTTCTGCTTTGACACTTTACTGTTTTCTTTGCAGTACAGCCCCTCCCCTTTCCTGTTCTGCAGGTACCTGCTTGCAGCCTTGTTAGCTGTTGTCAGTGGCCCACTGTAGGCTCTTAGGTGTTAATTAGTCATTTGTACTCCAATTTCCCTGCTGCAGCATTTCCTTATTTCTTTCCTATATCCTTCCTGTTTCAGCTGCAGTGCGTGCCATGCAAACCCATTTACCGGGTTTACGCGTTTTTATCTCCATTCACATGCATACTCGGTTACCTTGTGTACTCTCAGCTAAGCAAAACTATGGCCAGTTCAACACACCTCTATCCTGCAGTTTTGCCTAGCTAGGGGCAAACCGGTTTAGCAATGCATCAATGTGCTTACAGCAATGGCGACACACCCCTCTCTTGATGTCATCTTTACCTCAAGGGCACACCTCAGTGTTATAATGCTAACGCTGTGAGGTGCATCCTTACACCAGCAGGGAATCTGTGATTCACTATTACTCCTCTCATTTGCATAGCATTGCCTACTAATTCCTAGCTACCGCGCATAACACTGTCACAGCCCCTTAGCAACCCTTGCACCATAGTATGGTGTAGCATGCCTGCCATTGACTGTTATGGGGAAATCATGATATGTGTTACATTGCAGTTTTATTCTATATTTTTATATTTTCCTTGTGATCCCCTTTGTGCGCCGCTGCCCTGCACTTCCACGTCGCGATAGTGCGACTATATATATTAAATGTTAATTTTATATTTTGTACATTTTTTTATGCCAATGGCTATATATTTCACCATTGGCATATAGTAACAATATAATACATGTGTTTGGTCAGCTGTCATGGCTTCGATTTTATGTTTGCAAAAATGTAAACCATTTTCTACGGTTTACATTTCTGTATGCTTACACTATGCCTGCACCACTTCCTGGATTACTACATACCTTCATTTGCATGCTACACTGCTGCACATGGGGTAATTAGCATACTGGGCCCGGGAGTTTTGCAGGCGTAGCATACGCAGGTAGTGTCTAGTAGAATTTTAAAAGCCAGACCACTTAGGAAATAATAATCTCCTTTCCCTATAGTTGTTTATTTCTACTTACAACTCAGTTTCTATCACTTATAGACTTATAGTATAATAACCCAGGTCTCCTCCCTTTAGTTTAACATTCTACTAGACATCTCATTAGTCATTAGCCAAGGATAGACTATATATTAATTCAGGCATAGATCTTTTTATTTTTTTATAGTAGGTATATTTATATTACATTTAAATAATAGTTTTTGATTTTGTATTCGTTTTATATGTTTTATACATTTTTATATATTATATATATTTCATGAAAGATTTCACATATATATAAGTATAGTTGTTTTAAGTTTTGTAATATGCCTTTAAGCAGCTGCATTACTGGCTAGAGATCTTTAATTGGACACCTGTTTTAATTATTAATTCATTAATTAATGTATTTAAATGTTCATGTTAGAATTTCTTGCAAATACATCTGAAGAAGCAGTGGGTTACACTGTGGAAGCGCTTAAGTTATTTCTGGTTTAAATAAATAGATTGTTTTTATCATCGTTAAAGGTGCCACTGTTTTGCTGTAAATGGATATATCATACCATAATTATATAGTGCCACAGTATTGCCTTATATCCTTTCATTTTCAAGTTTTAATGTAAATTTTTTTTTTGTTTGAGATAATGGACAGATTAATAGATACAGAAGAAATACAGTACAATGTTTGTGATGAGAGAGAACAGAAAATAAAGAACTATGATATGAATGCACCATATGAAATGAAAAATATATATATATGTGTATAAAGTTACTGAAAAATATATGAAGGAGTCTGAAGAAAAAATAAATACAAGAATGAAGGTGTGACTAAGACGCCAAGCAGTTAGCATCATAAAATTTTGTTCTGCCTCTTTTCAGTTTTTCTGACTGGATTATCTAAATTTATACTAAAGAAACTGTTTTCAAAATATTCTTTTTACAACAAATAAGGAGTGAAGAATATTCGGCGTGAAAACCAGTTTTTGAGGACTTTATATTGATTTTATCCTTTCAGAAGTTTATTCAGTTAAGTGCAATCATGACTCACCTTAAAGTTTCCACACAGGAAAGTGGGATGAAAAGAGAACTGCAGTCTCTTATTTCCAGTATGCAGGAAATATCAGTTAAAACAGACAAATTGGAGAACAAAATGGATACTATAAAACAAGAAAATAAGAGACAAATTGATCTTTTGAATGAAATAATCAAGAAACATTCAAATAAAATACTTCCAGCGAGGAATCATTAAATGATGTTGATGGCAGACTGAATGAAAATGAAAGTCAAGTTGAATACCTATTGAAACAGAATACTTTTCTCTTGGAAAAAATGGATGACCTTGAAAAAACAATATAAGAATGTACGGTGTCCCTGAGAAGGAAGAAAGTAACATTATGATACAGTTCTTGAATACTTGGCTTCCAAAAACTTTGAACATGCCAAAGTCACTTTCTTTTAGAATAGAAAGGGCAATTAGGTCTCTTGCTAACACTGCAACAAAAAAAATAATCCATCTACACCAAGATTCATAATTGCTAAGTTTATTTCTATAGAATACAAAGACTTGGTCCTAGGAACAGCTTGGTCTAACTCTCCAATAACTTTTAATGGAAAACAATCAAATTTGACAATGATTATACTTCCACAGTCATCTCTAAGAGAAAAGCCTGCATTCCATTAATAAAAAAATCTTAAGAAATCTAACATCAAGGCTCAAATTTTGCTTCCTGAAATAATCACATTTTTCTTACACAAGGTCAAAAACATTCAACATGCTGGATGAAGCCTTGGACTTTTCTCAAAAAAAATCTTCTAGACAAGTAAGAAGAAAGGGATTGGTCTCAAGTAAGCTTAAAAAGACATGCAGTTAAAAATTAATGGTCAATAAAAAGAAATATCAAAATGTTCAAAGGAAAGTAATATGGACTTCTATTTCTTTGGACTTGTTTTTCATTAACATGTCATAATATAATATAAAAACACTACTTCAACAGACATAGGATCATAGGAGGTTATAGGAAGTTACTAGGCTATTGGCCTTGAGGCCCTTATAAGCCTAGCCAAGAGTTTAGCCCATGTTTAGACAAATCAGCACCCAATGCCCCTGTCCAGCAGGGACATGGGTGGAATCCCAGGAGTATATTTTCTGTTTCCCATCCAGTTATCCAGGTTGTGTTTAACAAGGGGTAAAGAGGTACTCTGCTTGATGTGGAGAGGCAGTCTAGTCCATAGATGAGGGAGTCTCTGGGACACAAATCTGTCCCACCAACAAGTCTTGTTGATGTCACAGACCAGGTTGAGGCTGTGCATGAGGGTTACTTGAGTGGAACTTGACTTGCAGATATGTAGCAGTCCCATCAAGATGGGGTCCATAATCACTTTGTATGCCAGAGAGAGATCACCTCTGAGGAGTCTGTATGAAACTGAGTAGAGGGATAGGGCTTTTAGCCTATCTGTGTATGATAGATGTTTGAGGCACTGAATTCTCCTGGTGAGGAACCTCTGTGGTATCTCCAGCTGCTGCATGTGCTTTGCGAGGTACATGCTGAGAGCTGCATTGTACCCAATAATGGGCCTTATACGGGAAGAATACAGGGATGTTATGATCTCCTTGTCCCTGGATGAGATGCCCTTACTTATGAGGGGGGCCATGTAGAAAGCTTTCCATACAATGGAAGTGACATGGTGGTCAAAAGTCAGGTCGCTATCAACTTGGGTGCCAAAATCCCTCATGACTGACTGAGTGCTTAAAACGTTGTTATTAATGTGATAATTTGTGGAGACGTCCCTCTCCCCAAAGGGGATGATGATGCATTTTTTGGTATTCAGCTTGAGGCCATGTTTCTGGCACCAGTAATTTGTCTGAGTGAGACCCTCTTGGAGGATATCCATATCACTAGGGGAATTGATGACAGCACCCAGCTTGCAGTCATCTGCAAACTTGGTCAGCCATAGCCCACTGTTTTTTGCCTACATCTCAGAAATGTATATCCCAAATAACAGAGGCCCCAAGACTGAACCCTGGGGTAGGCCACTTGCTACGGGTCTACTGCTTGAGGTGGCTTCCCCTATTTTGATTACATAGGTTTTATCAGTGAGCCAGTTGGCTACACATATGGTAACATATGGATTGATGCCCAGCTGAGAGAGTTCCCCTTGTCCATGGCTTTGGTGACTGTCTCAAAGAAGCTGACCAAATTTAGCAGACATGGCCTCCCCTTGATGAAGCCAAACTGTGTGGGATCAAGTGTTTGGAGGTTGCCAATGTCCTTGTTAATGTGGTCCATGATAATCCGTTTCATGGCCTTGCAGATCAGGCTAGTTAGGGGTCTATAATTTCCTGGATGTTCCACCTTTGTGTAAAAGGATGACAGTGGCTGTCCACCACTCAGCTGGGATGAAGCCAGTACTCAGGCTTTGGTTGAACAGGGTGCCTAATGGTGCTGCAAGTTCCTGCCTGAGTTCACGTAGGATACAGCCTAGGATGTAATTGGTCCCATGGAGGCTTTAAGAGAGCAGTGATGATCTGCTCCCTAGATATAAGGGGAAGGGGGCAGGTACTGGGGATGTCCTGATTTACTGATGGGGATACAGAGAGGTAAAGTTTTTGCTGAACCTGTCAGCCAGCAAGTTTACTGTATCTGTGGCATTTGTATATGTGGTGTCCTTGACCAAATAAACAAAGAAAGTGGAAACAAGTGACAAAAAGTAAACTGATAACCAAAAATAAGGCACTGGAAGGTTCACCAGAATAAAATACACTGTTTTATTAATCGCACGATATTAAAAAACATAAAACACATCCAGAATGTATTAACTGTATCACTGCATTTTCGTCACAAAAAGTTCTTCAGATGAGCATACCAACTTCTGAAACCCCTTTATATACAGTCCTAATACTAATACTAATGGAATTATTTATTTAACCTTGTGTGACAAATGTGAAGCATTCTATATAGGCAAAACTGAGAGAAAATTAAAGTCAAGAATGTATGAACACAGGTACGATATAAAAAAGATGAACAGTAACAATTCTCTGTATAAACATACTCTGAACTGTGCAGGAGCTGATTTTCATTTTTATGTAATAGAAATATTGCCCATTGATCCTAGGGGTGGCCCTTGGGAAACATGACTAGAATACAGGGAACTGTACTGGCAACTAGTTCTTGAAGTACTAGGTATCCTGGTTTGAATTAGATGGTTTCATTGAAGCCAGTCTTAAAGCTTAGGTCAGCTAAACTTTAAATTATGTGACTTTCCAGCAGATGGTGCTGTTTTACATTTTGTATGACCTACACAACAGTGTTTTAAATGTGGTTTTAAAAAGATTTTATATTTTTAAACATTTTTTGTTTATAAGTTTTTACAAATTGTAAACAATGTATGTTTTTTACAAGATTCCTGCTTGACCAACAAATGATTTTCTATGCACTTCTGTATTTATTGTGTTTCATTATTTGTGTATATAGTTTTTTTGCACTGTGTTTTTAAAAGTATAATAGTTTGTTAATTGATTAATTGGGGATGTTTCTGTATATAAAGGTGTTTCAGAAGTTGGCATGCACATTTAAAGAAGTTTTTGTGATGAAAACGCGGTGATACAGTTAATGCGTTCTGGATGTGTTTTACATTTTTTAGTATCGCGTGCGATCAATAAAACAGTGGATTTTATTCTGGTGTCCTTGACCACCAGTTCTAAACAGATCTGGCAGCTTCCTTTGAGGTTGCAGACATATGTAAAGAAGGCCTTATGATTGTCTCTAGTAGATGTGGCCAATTTGGACTCGATGTTTGCTTTGGAGGATTTCACTAGTGCTCTTAGGTTTCCACTTTCTTAAAGGTAAACTCTCTTTTTTCTTCTTACTTAATTAAATAAATGATTGAATATCAGTTTAAATGGTAAACCTGATAAGCACTATGGTGATATGTACTTAGAAAACATAACACATTTCTTGTTAAGTCTGTTTTGTAAACTAAACAGAATATTCCAGGCTGATTACAATAATACAAGCTAACGTTAAAAATAAGTTTTTGCCTTAATATTAGTATGCTAAGACATTCTTGGTCAAAGCGAGGATTTTAATAACAATTTAAATCTTTACTTTAAATATGAAATGCTGATTTACATATGAATCCACTGCATGATAGTGTTTTAAAATTGATTTTGGCATTTTAATGCATCATATTGTCTTTGAAGGGCTGGTTTGTGTTATAGAAACACAGTTTAGATACTTTGTTTTGTCTGTTTATTTATTCTTTTTAATTCTAGCTCACATATATGCAATCACAGGCACTTTTACAGCCATTGACAATTTTTTAAATGTATTTCCCACTTTAAAATGAAGTTCTTACCTGGGTTTATACGCCAAAATGGAATTGCGAGCTCCGGAGGGCTGGGAGAGTGAAGCTGTAGCTGTGTGAATGAACAGAAGTGCTAGAAAGCTGAAGATAACCTTTGAACTTTAGAGACTGGAACACTGCAATGGGAAGAACTGCAGAAGACTGTAAAGTGAAATAAACTTACTCCCATGGATTCACGAATCTCTGTGCAAGAATAAGGCTATTCTTGCATTGAGTGTTTTGTGTCAGTTTAGGATAGCAACGTGCCTTGCATATGCATGAAGGCGCACTGCTATCTAAACTAATTGGACACGAACCAGGAACAAGTGCAGGGGGCATGTGTCAGCGGTCCCAGCACCTGAAACATGCCCCTGTCTCTCTGAAAGTGCCATACAGCACTTTCTAAAACAGATGAGTGTCAAACTATGTAATATTAGAGGATGGCTCTAATATTATATAGTAAACGAGTGTCCACAGACACTGAAATGTAAATACCTAACATTTCAGTGTCTGCGGACACTGACAAAAAAAATACCGTAAACACCTATAGAAGGCAGTAGCCTTCAAGTGCACACCCCCAAATGTATGCACTCTTTCCCTACATGCATGGAAGCAGTAGGGCAAAAGGAAAGGAATAAAAAAATAACAAAATGTAATAATATTTTTTCATGAAATAAATCCAAATTTATGCGCCGTGCAGCTTCTTTGCATGGTGTGCCACTATGCTTACCCTGGCTGAAATCCTGAAAATGATAGACAATTGCTACTGTGATAGAAAATGTCATCAAGCTGGTATAGCATAGTGGTGCTGCCATGGTATAGCATGTAGAGCATGCTCAGTTTGAATACCCCTCTGGCAAATTATTTAATAAGCTTTTAAGGAATGTGAATGATAGATGTCAATCATATGGCTCACGTATAGCACAGTTGGGGTGGAAATATGTAAAATATAAATGTAAAAAAAATGTATAACTTTAATGAAAAAAATAGATTTAAGCAATGCTTTGCTAGTGTAAGCATTGCTTGCCTACATTCAGCTCTGCTTAGCTGGTGCAAGCATTGCTATGTGGATTTGAATGGAGCTAAGCATAGTGCAACATACTAAAACTGGCCAATCACAAAAAAGTGTGGAAAAACTGCCCTATTTAAACTGCACAGGCAGGAATACAGCCATAACCATTTGGGATTGCACACAGCAGGACCAAAATGCCTGTCATCGGAGAAGGTGTGTACTTCCAAGCATAACGTTGGGGCATCCAGGAGTCCAGGGTCATGGTTGGGATCCTAGTTGAAAACCACGATGGCAGGCTGCTGCAGGGCCAGTACCAGGGCTCGCAGTACAAAGCAGAGGCTTGGGACCAGCTTGCACATGATTTCACCAGTGCCACTGGCATACCCCAGACTGGTGAGTAGGTATGTCATCACCATAACAATCTGAAGCAGAGGAGGGTTGCACTCTTGGATCAGTGGATCCAAGAAGCCCGAACACAGGATGTCCCACCCATCTGTAAGCATGCAGTCTTATGTATCTCTAAGTATGGAAAAAGTGACTGTGCAGGTGTGATTAATGTGTGATGTCTTCCCATACAGCTGCTGCAATGAGGTCCCAGAATGTGCAGGCTTATGCACAGCGACTCGAATACCCCCTACTATTAGCAGTAAGAAATCAAAATTATAGTAATGGTAGTACTGCCTGTATATATAATTGTGCTGTAAAAGTCAGGAAGAAATGCCTGTATCAGGCTGCCAGTGTTACAATGGAGTGTTCCCAGCTGCTGTGTAAGACAGATATCAGTAGCAAACAAGGTACAATATGCAGGAGAGGAATAGTAGAATATGTATGAGTGTGTCTGAGTGAACCTGCCAAAAAAGCACCATGTCAGGGCTACTGTAACAGTTAGAACAAAAAACATTCCCCTGTGCAGATCATGCAGGAATAGTAATTGTGGAGTTCTGAGTCATACACAGATATGTATGTCAAAACTAATAAAGGTGATCCCAAACACTGGTGTGTGTCATCTCACTTGTACCTGATAAATAGAAATGTGTATGTCCTGCAGAATGTATTAACTGAGGTGAACTGATTTAGCACTGCTTGTCTGCATACTTTAGAATGGGCATGTCAAATAACTGGAAAAAAGCAACAGTACATATTCCCATCAGAATGTGTTTTACTTGTTTTCCTGCCAGCATTGTCCTGTGTTAACCTTTCAATTTCAGCCGTATGTAGCTGTGAATGTACCGAGAAATGTATAAGGCTAACAGGTGCGGACCTAAAGCCTACACTGTGTACTCAGGAATCTAAATTGCAGTATGTAGTTGTAAAACAGTCAATTGTGCAATCCAGCTAATGTGCATGTTTCAAAAACAGTGACACCAATATCTGTTGTGTATGCATAAATTGTACTGAAAATGGGAAACAAATAATGCAACATGTGATGATAAAAGTACTGTGCACAAAAATATGTACTAGATAAAAATGTCACAAGCAAAACACACCTCCCCAGTATTTCAGTTTGAGAAGAACTAGGCCTGTAGTTCAATTTTGCACACACAACATAGTTCAAATCCAGGGACCACCACTAACATCTCATTCTGGTTTTACAGGTTTAAACTGCAATCTTAATAGAAACAATAATGTACTACAACACATGCATTTTCCATACAGAGCACACAGATAAAGCAATCTTAATAGAAATACTAGTATGATGTGTATAACTAGAAAGGTTTACAACTGCTGTGCTGATCAGCCCAGTCCTACAAACAGATGTAAGCTAGACATCCACACTCTACAGTCTGGCCTAGACAAGCCCCTCAAGTGTCACGCTGTCATGGATAGTTTCCCCAGTTGACAAGAAACCTGCACACAGAGAATGTCCCAGTAGATGTATGTGAAAGACACAACACGCACTCCAGGGCCTGCAACTATGTGAATCTGAAATATGTGTAGAAACAGCAATGTAATGTCCACAAAGTTCATCTGGACAGGCCCACAGGTAAAAAAAAATGGTTTAGAAACAGGTCTGATGTGTATAACTACAATAAGGGTACAATTGCTCTGTTGATATCTACAGCTGTTGGTGTGCTGTAGCAGCCCCATGGCCCAGGTAGAGTGTAAGTGTGGTCAGGATGTAGAGTAGTGAATAGTAGTGTACTGACAAATACACTTGATAGCAGTTGCCAATTGAATCTCTTCCCTTCCCCACCACTCAACTGATCCAACCATCACACCGAAACCAACATGGGTATGTTCCTAAACAGACCTCTACTATTGGGACCATTATTCCATTTGGTTTATCATTGTTTAAACTGTGTGCATACTAATATCCCTTGTTGAATAATCATCTTATTGCCTGCCTGACATACTACTAACTGGCATGCTGTTGCAACCCTGAATGCCATTCCATATATGCATGGGTTCTGTTTGCTATGGCACTGTTATAATTGCACTGTTTTGGGTTAATGGGAACATCCATGCATGCTATTTTGACTAATGTTGTAATGTGTTGTGCATGACTAACAAATATTCATTGTTAATTTCCACACCATAACACATATGGGAAGGCAGATGCCAGTAGATCTGCCTCTCCCACCCCACACGAGTCCAAACATGTCTGGGACCCAACCCAGACCTCCCTTATATACTGGTCCTGCACTTCCCTTGGGTGGAAATGCTGCAAAGGATGGGGCTCAGCCCCCTGAAAGTGGGAACTGTGAGAACGCTGTCACTCAGGATGAGGTCTGTGGCATGGTTTACAGTGTCCTCCAGATAGAGCTGGATGACCGCCTGTGCCAGCTGGAGGGCAGGTTGTCACAGCTAGAGGAGCTGGAGGCCCCTCCAGCTCAGCCCTCAGCACAGCCACCTTTGGGGCTGTAAAGGAGTAGTGCTGACTGCCATCGGTGGGGGGACATCAGTGCCACTACTACCATCTGGGGCTCATGAGCCTCAGATTTCCAACCACCGTCCCCATTAAGGTGTTTACCCCCCCTTGTGTCATACACTGCCCCAGTCTCCTGTCTTGTCTGTCTGCAAATGCATCCTCTCCTACCAAATCTCCCTCACCACACTTACCAATAATCCTTCCTTAGCAATGCACTTTCACCTTTAAAAAAAAAAGGGCATCTGTCCCACAAAAAAACACGTCCCATACATAGCTCGGCATTTCGCCCAGAGACATGTACCCAGCACACAATCTAACCCTACCAATCATCCATAATTGTATGATGCCCACATACTTCCCTCTAGGGTGTGAGGCTCCAAATTCTAAATTGCCCACATTGAAAGCAGCTGTTGCTGCCAAAAAAATGCAGAGCTATGGTCCTTTCCTACACCCGTCCTGCACATCCCTACTTGTTTCTCCTCTTGATTGTCCATCTGCTTGCCGCAATTTCATGAGTTTCCTATCTCCATTTTTTTCTTTTCTTTATTTGAAATTAGCGTGTGTTTAAGTGGCCTTAAGTGGCCATAAGCGGGCATAAGCGAAGCTAAGCTCACATAAGCATCCCTTAGCTCTGCGCACACCCATGCAATCCCACTCACAACTGCTTTAAAGTGCCTTAATTACTTTGTCTCCTACAGTCCCTGTTCTGCACAACAGCAAAATAATCAGCCCTTGGAAGTTGCAAACCCAGGACCCTGCACACTATAGCCAAAGTGATTTACCACTAAGCCATGTCAAATGTAAAAAACTCTGATGTTTTCTCAACCATATCATCCAGCACAGTCATTCAACAGTAGGGGAAATCTATTTATATATGTAGATGTCTGTATGTGTGTGTGTGTGTGTGTCTGTGTGTGTGTGTGTGTGTGTGTGTGTGTGTGTATATATATATATATATATATATATATATATATATATATATATATATATATATATATATATATTTATATATATATATCTATATATATATATATATATATATATATATATATATATATATATATATATATGTATGTAAAAAGATATATATATGGATATACATACATCTACTACTGTCTTTTGGCTTTTCTCGGTTAGGGATCGCCACAGCGGAAATCCGGTCTGCTAATGATTGGCAGTAGAGTTTTACGTGCTGGCTTGCCGGGCCTAACGCACAACCTTCAGTGAAGGAACGGCCATTCATGCATGTCGACACACAGAAGACGCTCTAACTGAGAATCGAACGTGCAATGTCTAACTGTGAGGTGACAACACTATCGCAGCACCACCACTGCATATATATATATATATATATATATATATATATATATATATATATATATATATATATATATATAAAACACAACAAATAAATATATGACCAAAGGCACCATTAATGGAGGTGAGGGGGCCAAAATTATGTACCTCTTGTAATTATTGATATCATCCTCTCTTCCTCAGCTGAACAGATCTGCCTTGCAACACAATACCAACACTTGCAAGTCTCATACCCAGGACACTACATAACATAGCCACAAGAAGTTAACAGTAATCCATCTCAGCTGTACAATGTCAGGATGATATCAATAACATATCATGCAGAACAGTCTGTGTACCATAGGGAATGTACAATGCGGAAGCAGTAAACATTCCAATGATACATATACACACACACACACACACACACACACACACACACACACACACACACACACACACACACACACACACACACAGATATAGATATATATGTATATACACATATACATATATTGCTACATATAGATATGTTTAGGAAGATACATATTTAGAGGGTGCATTGAACAGCCAGTATTCCTACAGTTGCCACCTTTTAAAATGGACAGTGTTTGATTCTCTCATACAAAAGACAATTATTACATGAAACATATACCCACAGAGAAGTCAAAGGATATGACACCACACACAGGTTTGCATACCTAGAAATATTTATTTGTGTACTACTGCAGTTGTATATGTCATTTCATATAGCAGTTAGGTGTTTGAAATACATAGTAACTGAGTAATGCAACTCTCAAGCAAAACGTTTTATACAGTAACCTTAAAGCATAACATATGTTGCTGTCCAGGCCAAGGCCTTCAAGTAGTACAAAAGCAAAGAAACATTAGCCTGGAAGATAAGAATCAATCAACACTAACTAATACAGATGTTGTTCAGCAGCCTTCAATTACACTCTGTACTCCACTCCTAGGGGGAAAAGAATTAAGGTGTCACAATGCAAATGTATCTGTTACATCCCTATCACACTCACAAACAGAACTGTCTGTAAGACAGTAAGCACTAGCCCATCACTATTCCCATGGTGAAATGTGTGAAAATGTACAGCCATATACCTTAATGTGTCTTACTACTGATATCCCTCACATGTTGCAACAGCCTAGGTTATAAATGGTGCATACCCCTCCCTCATAAAATGACTTACAAGGGCATATAACAGTGTTACACACACTGACCTCTGGACTGTACAAGGTCACACACGTTTTGTCCAGTTGTAGCCCACATATATATGGACCCTACCCCACAATATATGTGGGAGTCCACAACATCACTGGAATGATGGCAGGAATGCCAGCACAACATAATGATAGGCCACTACTTAACAATCTCTTACTGAATGACATATGGACAGAGGCAGGAACACAGGGCCATATTTGCAATATTTTTGTTATACACTGTGAAAGTTGCTGGTGTTATAGGATTGGTTGCAACATACCCTTATTCAGGAATATGAAGTCAGAAACACAAATGGATGTAGCCATGTACCAATAGCACTCAACAAACAATATGTCACTGATATATCAGAGACAAGACCTGTGTGGTGAACAGATAAAACATAACAGCCAATCCCCTGGCCATCATGTGGATAGGCCCTCAGTTGAGAGCTATGAAGACAGACTGCATTCCATGCTAAACTAGGATGTACACACAAACCCTGTAAAACTAACGGTATACAATGCATATAACAACACTACTCACACTGTCCGTAGGTCTGGACCCTTATACAAATATGTAGTTGGCCTGTGTCTGCAAGTCCTGTTATAAGAGGTATTGCTACCTACTGTCTGTAACACTGCTGCCCACACACAGGAAGGATGCCTTCCATACAGGAAAGGTAAAGGGAAAACGCCCTCATGATGTAGTAATTTATAGTAGTGGGTTGCCATGACAGTGGTAATTGGAATTACTACACTGCTGGCTGCATGCAGTTAACAAATGGTGAACACTAGTGCAGAGGCCATCACCTGATCATGTGCATTACCTACAAAATCCATGCTGCAATCTATTCAAAGCAGCTTAATCCCTGTAGTATAGAGAGAGAGAGAGAGAGAGAGAGAGAGAGAGGAAAATAAAAAAATATATATCTAAAACAACTAAAACTACAAACCAACCCTATATACCACAGGGGACACATAAAAGTGTACTTAGAAGATGGGACAATACTACAACAGGTATGTGAAACATATATGCATGTAATTGAATGTAGTACTTGGTCAATAATAATGGGATAGATGATGTGGAAAGAATTATATGTGCCATCAGGAGTTGTTGTAATGATGTCCTGCTGAACAACTGCTATGGACAATAGTGTCTGTCCCTGTGGACAGTGGGCCATACCTGTCAACTGTGCAGATCAGCACTGAATGACAAGATGTAAACCAACATAGTGTGTGTTCTGTACCTCAAGACATGTATATGAGTGTGGCAAATAGCTGGTGGGTGGAAGTAATGCCGTAATGATAAGACACATGAATTTCAGTACCCACCACCTGCAGGACAGTCATGTTAACGTGAAATGTAGCATGCACAAATGCCATAGGTGTGTAATAGTTTTATCTGAAATCTGTCCCTATATATACCCTCCAAATGTTAGGCTGTGCCCCCATGTGACATCTGTCTGTTTGTAGCAAGGCAGAACAGTGTAGCTCTGAAGGAAGGAGAGTTAGAGAGTGTCAACCTGATGTTTGAATGTACCCATGCATATATATATATATATATATATATATATATATATATATATATATATCTATATATATATATATATATATATATATATATATATATATGATTCCACTTCATATCATAGTTTTCAATGATTTGAGATTCGATGATATGAGTTTTCGACGAAATCAGTTTTTGACTATTTGGTCTTGATTATTTGAAATTCGATGAAATGATAATTCGATGATATGAAGTGGAACCATATATATATATATATATATATATATATATATATATATATATATGTGTGTGTGTGTGTGTGTGTGTGTGTGTGTGTGTGTGTGTCTACAGATATACAGACACACACACACACACACACATATATATATATATATATATATATATATATATATATATATATATATATATATATATATATATATATATATATATATATATATATATATATATATATATATGTATATATATAAAAAACTCAAAATATATACATGTGTGTATATATATATATATATATATATATATATATATATATACGTTTAATATTGAAATCTCGAAAGTTAAAAAAGGTACTTATCAGCGAACTAATTCACCAAAAGTACACATAACCTAATTGTCCTAATGTCGAAAATCAGCTGTTAATGCCGAAAACGCTGAACGCGACATTTTTGCCATTAACAGCAATGTCACCCTTGCCACTACTCCCTAACTAGCACACCTAACATCAATATTCTGCAGGGAGGCAAGCCCCCCTGCACCCTCCTAACTATATATTCCAACTCCGAGATCGCACTACAGTGAGGAAAGGGATTTATTTCCCTAACCACACTGTACCGCAATCCCTGTACATCCCTTCTAATGTTGTATTTGTGAATGCACATAATGTTCGCACATGTGACCTGCACACATATGAAGTATTCGAACATCTGTAGTTCGAATACTTCATAGCCGTGCAATGGTACAGCGACATTTCAATGGTAAACCATATATATATATATATATATATATATATATATATATATATATATACACATATATGTGTATGTCTAGATATACACACACACACACACACATACATATATATATATATATATATATATATATATATATATATATATATACACATTCCCCCTACTGTTGAATGATATTGCTGCATGATATGTGTGAGAGAAGATCACACATATCTATATACTCATATATAAACAGTAGTAAGTGAATGCAAAATGGAAAGTTATGTCTGATGTGAAATCCATATTGGGAACACATTGCTCTTGTTTGTGAAGGTGAGATTGGTATGTTGGGGAAGGATAGTAGGTATATTTTGGGAGGTAGGTTGGGTTGGAAGACAGACAAGACAGTATACAGTGGCGGTATATGACACATGTGGTGGGTAAACACCTTGGATGGGGAGTGGAATTTGGATTGTGGAAGCCCATGAGCCCCCATATGAAAGAATGGGAGCAAGGTCCGCACCCATGGGGAGTCACAGTTGCACCTTCACAGCCCTGAAGGTGCCTGGGCTGGGGGCTGAGCAGGAGGAACATGCGGACCCTGTGATGTGTACAGAGGGTCAGAAGGTGGTGTAGCACATCTCCCAAGTCTCAATGGAGCTCCCTATGCACCAGACCCTGGACCTGACTTCAGGTGACAGGATCTTGTCTGTGTGTGCTCCTGGGGGGGACGAACACCATCACCTGAGGTGGTTCCACCTACAGGTAGTGCAGGACCCACAGATGATGAGGTCTCGGGATGGATCCCACATGTTCTGTGGCCTGGTAACATGGCTAGGTGAGGTGGGAGAGGTGGTTCTGCTGGGAACTGTCTTCCCAAACATGCTATTGTGTCACAGTTATAGAATATATGTGGGTAGTAATAGTCCACACATTCCAGGATTATGTCTAACAGCATGCATAGATATCCCCATTAACACAAAATACCAGATTTGGAGCAGTCACATAGCAAACAGAACACATACATATATGGAACCATAGTGGCCCTTACAATGGCATGTAGATGAAATTGTTTGCAACAGGCCACCAGTGATAGTTTTGCAACATGGAACATGACTAGAAACGCATCGCACAAATTGTTGTACAATACGATACATGTCCCAACAGTAGGTTTGCTGTAAACATACCTGTCGAGTTGTGTGTTCAGATTATTGTTGCAGATATGGTGGAGACAGAGATGTGTATTAACAACTATTATATCCTTGCAGTATGAGGTCCTCAGACCTTTTTTCATCTTTATGTCTTTCAGGCACCAGCGCTTGCCTGTCTACTCCCCTCAGGAGAATTATGTTATTATACACCACCTGGTGCAGAACTACCACACCCTGTTTGGACGTACAGCCCATGATTTGCAAGAGAGGACAGCCCTGTGGAATGAGCTTGTCCACAGGATAAATTATGTCGGCCTGCATAACTGCAGTTATGAGCAGGTTCGACATCGGTGCACTGACCTACTCTGTCATGCCCGTCAGTGTGCTGCTGTGTTTAGGAGGGACCAGCTAGCCACAGGTCATGCCATCCACCCCCCTGACACATGCTGAGGAGCTGCTCACCAGCCTCGAGGCACCTGCCCTCCCACAACCACAAGACCCTGCGGAGACCATTGTGGAGGTGGGTGCTACCCACACAATGGATGAGGAGCGTGCAGGTAAGGCCACAGGGCACATCAGTAGACCACTGTTTCTTATCCATCTGCATCTGTAGAGTTTAATCATGCATATGTGAGATTAAATATATATGGTCTGTTGCTATGTTGTAGTAATAAAAAGATGTGCATAATCTGTAGTATTGTGAGTTTGTACTGTTGATGTACTGTAATGCTGCTCCCACCCTGTACCAATGCCACAGGTGTGGCTACTGACATGACATCTCTGTCACAACTATGTAGGTCCCTCTGGTATACCTCTGGGGCAGCAGCCTGTAGCTGGTGAGTATGGTGTTGTTTGTTCAGGTTTGCCAATACACCAGCCATGTTTTGGCCATGGTATGTGCCATGCACACATTTAACACACCTACCCATAATGCATGCTGTCATGTTCACTTATCGTTGCTTTTAAGTGCACTGCATCACAGTGGTCACCATGGTGGCATATCTGAAGGGTATGTACGAGTCCTGCAATATAACTAACAACCTGTCATTGCACAGAGATGAACATAATGGTGGGACAAATGACCCACAGTAGGAACATGTCTGAAACATCACCCTTATACAGTGCTTCAACAGTGTATATACCACTATTACAATGGTAACTGTTATAGATCTACACAACGGTATATCACAATACTGCACTCCACAACCCTTACATCCTGTAATGTGGTCCTAACATGAGCAATGAATGTGTAATATGGAATCCTATGTTAGGGCAGGAAATATGTGGAATAAATACCTTGACAAACACTGGGAGCATATGTGTGCATACACTCCAAATAACATATTGTGGAAGCAGCTTTTGAGGTACTGACAGCATTCACTCTTCATGAGTATGGACCTTCCAGCAAGTACAGGTCCTCATTGTCACAACAAGAAATGGTCTGCTGTCCAAGACATTTGTTCATCAAATGTGCCCACTTACCTGCAACAGAGACAGCTGTGGCTTGCACACATCTTATAAGCCATGGAATGGATCCTATACCCAATAGGTAGCACGCAGGAGTGGGACATGTAGTCTTACCTCACCATTGCATATACCATGGCAAACAGTGCAGACAATCATGTATGTAGCGAGGATGTATGGGACAAGATTAATGTGGAAAATAAACAGATGATCATCCAAGATAGATGATGACACATGTTGCAAACTGGTCATGCTGGCTGCCTAGTAACATGCTGCAACACTGAGGGAGTTGCAGGAATGTCTAGCAAGTACTGATTGTGCAGTACCGGTGTCGACAATCGCCTGGACTCTGCATAAGTGTGGCCCATGGGTTAGGGTAATCAGATGGGACAGTTATTCTACAGGAAACATCAGACAAGGCTCTCTACAGGTAGCATATGCATAACATCAAAAGTCTCCCAAAGGCATGTGTTGCAATGTGTAATGGTGTACCAAGACCAAGTTGGAAACCTACAGACAGTATCAATTAAGATACATGTGCTACAAAAGCAAAACCTCACCCCCCTCAGGCATACTGTCCCCATATGTACCTTGCTGGTGCCAGTGTACACCTGTATGTTTGCCATTCATTACCAGAGACTAGGCCAGTACAGATGGTGTTCTGAATTTGGGACACTGCAAAATGACACACATGTGTAGCCCATAGTTGTCAAGCATCTGCAAAAAGGCTGAGGATGGGGAGGGGCTGTCATCCTGAAACACAACAGTGAACTGAAGCAGACATCCAAAGCTCACTAAGAGTGACTGTATCTGCACACAGTCAAGGTCATGAATTGTGGCAGACATAACCCTGACTCCACAGCAATAGTGATGGTACTGTGTGACCTCAAAGGGCTGTGCATAGGAGTTGACATTGCAATCATGCAGATTTGGGGGACATTTGTAGGGCAGAGTGAGCAAATACTGGCAAATGCAGATGGCCCATGCTAGTATGCCCCCTTCCAGGAATAGTGACTATTGTAGTACACTTAACAGTTGGTACAACAAACCATCATGTTAAGGGTGTGCACACTTATGCACCCACAAATGGTATGCATCTCAATCAGCATCTGCACAATTTGTTTGATACTGCATTTGATTGCACAGGTCATATGTCACATATCAGGTTTGTGCAGTGTTAACATATGCAGTAATGTGGTCCCATGGCTTATCAGAAAAGAGGGTGTCATGTCAATAAGGGTGTGTATGCTCCTCATAGCTACAGTAAGGTTTGAAGGTTGTCAGTGTAATTGTATTTTATTGACCATGCATGCACTGTTGATGATGAGATCTGTAAATCAGACATTAGGCATTCACTAATGACACCTGTCCACATATCATCCCAGGTATGTGTTGAACATACAGATAGGGGCTGTGAGCAGCAGAGCAAACATAACTGACACACATATACACATTCAACATTGGAGTGTACCCCTGTGAGGTATGGTGCATACTACATGCTAGGGTGCTGAACAGGTGCACAGCAATACTGTGCACATGGGTGCAGTGTGTTCCAGGGGAAGGGGCATCACCTAATAACACAACCCATTCATCACGGAGATGCATAATCTTGGAAGCAGGGATTGACTATAGCTGCACTGCATGCAGTTGAGTGCCATATGTCATGCATGTTGACAGATGGATAATGAGAGGTCTGTGTGCAATATCTTTGTGCAACCTCACCTGTAAGTGTGTGTGTGTGTGTGTGTGTGTGTGTGTGTGTGTGTGTGTGTGTGTGTGTGTGTGTGTGTGTGTGTGTGTGTGTGTGTGTGTGTGTGTGTGTGGGTGTGTGTGTGTGTGGGTGTGTGTGGGTGTGTGTGGGTGTGTGTGTGTGTGTTTACTGCTAATCAATGATGTACAGATCTTCAAGTGCATTTCTTGTTTTCCCCTCTCACGTGGCGAGGAGGGTCAGGGTCCCTCCTGCAGGCAAATGGATGTTAGTGTCCATACAGACACTAACAATGATGATAGGGATGTTGAGGCACAGGCAGGGTTGTCAGGGGCTGAATCTGCATCATCATTTGACATCCCACTGTTATCTACCCCATCCCCACACACAGTCACATTTCCTATAAATACCCCATCACCAGTGGCCATAAATGAGGGACAGTTGGTGGTTGATGGCATAGGACAGGACAGTGTGGTGTCTATGGCATGTGTGTCTGGAAACAGCAGCCATAGCTGGATGCCTGGCAGGGTACCACACTGGCAGATGTACAGGGGTGCTCATAGGAGGGCTGCTGGTCATCATGCCCCTGGCAGAAGTGCCACATCTGGTGCCACCAGACGCATGTTTCAGGCCATCATGGAGGCACAGGCAAGTATGGAACGGTATACCAGACAGGGTCTGAGGCTGCAGAGGGCTACTCATTCCACTGTTATTGACAACATCCATGATCTTGCAGGTACCCACTGGTATTTTGCAGAGGTCATGGTTAGACGGTTGGGTGAGATAGTAGGAATCTTTGACCATGGAATGTCTATGCTTGAGCATATGGTGGGAGTAGTGTGACAGCCACGTGGCCGTAGGCCAGCAACACCAGCAGCTGGAGGTTGACGTGGACATGCAAGAAGTCAGAGCCACTCCCTTAGTGGCAGTACCAGCCCCAGCATTGCAGGGGGGTGCTGTCCACAGCACAACACAGCAGGCCACGTGCACGTGGCCCTGGCTGGTCCCAAGAGGGACCTGGATCCAGCAGACACATGTCATCATCAGGGGAGAGTACCATATTGTGGCTTGTACCTGGTGGTGCCTGTGAAACCCCTGGCAGGCACAGTTCTCATGGACATGGCTGGAGATGGTGAACTGCACACCCTGCCAGGTACGGTCTGCAGCTGTCCAAGAAACCCCTGTATAGGGCCGCCACATGGCATAACTGTGTGCATGCATACACACACACACATCACCAACACAGCTAGGGCAACCCCATACCTACACATACCACATCACAACAGCCCAATTAACTCATTCACTCTGGAGCAGCTCAGAAAATGCTGCCTGTTTACTTCCACCATAGAAACAGTGCAGCCTGAGCTCATTTTCAGAAAATCCAATTCTAATATCATACAGAAAACAAATGCTCATAACTCTTTAACTATAAGAGCTAGACTAAAAATGCAAATTTGAAAGTTGTTCAGCAGACACTGACCTTTCCAACATTGTAAATGTTGATAGTGCACATCAAAGTCATTATTAAATATTTGGCAAGGAATGTTGATATTTGTGCATATGTTTTTCCTTTTTGGAAAAGCAAAGCTCAATATCTTGGTCAATGTAGCATGCAGACCCACACAATTTGTATTTAATTTGTTAGTATGAATGTCAGCTTTAAAATGATACCTTAACCATTACTATGTGATGCTCCTTTATGGAGATATACACAGAAATATGATTAATATAATATTTCTCATAATTGATAAATAAACAAAGCATAATATCTCATCACCTGTACGAGACAGAGGCTACATAGCAACATAGAAGTTGTGTGTATGAATGTCAGCTTCAAAATGATGCATCTTTTGTGTGATCACCATGCTCCCTTGCAAAGATTTGGGCATAATAATGAGAAGTATTGGAAATGTATAATTTTCATAATCGTACAAGACTAAACAAGTTGTGATATCTGTACGTGTGTACAGTGCACAGACACAGTTCATAGGTTCATAGGTTCATACTAGGCTATCTGCCCTAGGGCATTTATAAGCCTAGCCAGAGTGTGTTTGGCTTTCGCCACCCATTTTAAATTAATTTTGCTATGCCCTTTTTCGAGGTTAGTATACTGTGCCTCTGTCTAACCATGACACAGAAGTGATACCCGGGGTAAACCTACGATCTCCCATCCACTCATCAAGATTCCTCTTGAAGAGAATCAATGAGGGACTCTGCCTAATCTGGACTGGGATTTTATTCCAGAGTGAAGGGAGCTTCTGGGTTATGAATCTGTCCCTCCAGCATGCCCTATTTATTTCAGTGCTGAGGTTCAAGTCTCTCGAGTGCGTAGCTCGATGGGATTTGGATTTTCTGAGGTGCAGCATGTCCATTAATTCTGGGTTGGACATGGCTTTATACGTCAGGCACAGATCGCCTCTGAGCAGGTGGTATGCCACTGAGTAGAGCTGGAGTTTCTTTAACCGGGCAGCATATGGCATCTGTTTGAGCCCTTTGATCCTCTTGGTGAGGTACTTTTGGGGTCTTTCCAGTTGCTGCAGGTGTCTGGTAAGGTACATCCCAAAGGGGCATTGTACTCAGTTATGGGCCTGATGAGGGATGAGTAAAGAGGGACGATGATCTGGCCTGATCTAGATGTGACTCCCTTCATGATTAGGTGGGCTATATAAAATGTTTTTCTAACCACTTTGGCCACGTGGTTGTCAAATGAGAGATTGCTATCAACTTGGGTCCCCAGGTCCCTAATTACTTCTTCTGTACTTAATGGATTACCACCTATGTGGTAATTTGTGGGCACTTTGTTTTTGCCAAAGGGGATGACTATACACTTTTTGGCATTTAGCTTGAGGCCATGGCTCTGGCACCAGTTGTCTGTTTCTTTGAGGCCCTTTTGGAGGATGCTTGTGTCAGCTGGAGAGTCGATTATGGCACCCAGTTTGCAGTCATCTGCGAACTTGGTCAGCCACTGTCCTTCCGTGTTGGCCTGTACCTCAGAGAAATATATACCAAACAAGAGAGGTCCCGGGACTGAGCCTTGTGGGACGCCACTTGTAACTGGTTTGGAGTCTGACATGGCTCCAGCAATTCTAACCATGTGGGTTCTGTCCTTGAGCCAGTTTGCAACCCATCTAGTAACATTGGGGTTTATATTTAAGCTGGTGAGCTTATCTATAATGCCCGAGTGGGGTATTGTATCGAAGGCTTTTGTGAGGTCCAGGAAGGCTGTGTGGACCACCTTCCCCTCATCAATGGCCTTGGTGACTGTTTCAAAGAAATCAACCAGGTTTAAGAGGCAGGATCTGCCCTCAACAAAACTGAACTGGGTAGGATCCAGTGCCTGTAGGTCCCCAATATCTTTATTTATGAGGTCCATGATGATCCTTTCCATAGCTTTGCAGACCAAGCTAGTCAGGCTTATGGGGCAATAGTTTCCAGGGTCCGTTGAGGCACCACCTTTGTGGAGAGGGACCACTGTTGCTGTACGCCACTCTTTAGGTACATATCCTGTAGTAAGGCTGAGATTGAACAGTAGTTTTATGTTTGGGTTTAGCTCTTCTTGGAGTTCATGTAGGACGCAGCCCGGGACACCGTCTGGTCCCATTGATGCTGTGTTTTTTGCTTTGGAGAGGGCGGCTGTTACCTGAGCATCTGAGATGTCAGTTCTTTTACCATGTTGTAAGCAGTAACACTGTCTTCAAAATGAGGTATTACTTGACACACTGACATGCTCCCTTGCAAAGTTATTTACCAAAATATGAAAAAAATCATAATTTCCATAACCTAAGTCCGAAACAAACTTTGATATCTGCACATGTGTACAACATACAGATGCAATTCTTTTACCATGTTAGAACTATCAACACTGTATTCAAAATGAGGTATTACTTATTACATTCAGATGCTCCCTTGCAACGTTATTTACCAAAATATGAAAAAAAATCATAATTTCCATAACCTAAGTCCGAAACAAACTTTGATATCTGCACATGTGTACAACATACAGGCACAATTCATTTACCATGTTGGAACCAGCAATACTGTCTTCAAAATGCGGTATTACTTAGCACATTCAGATGCTCCCTTGCAACATTATTTACCAAAATATGAAAATAAAAATCATAATTTCCATAACCTAAGTCCGAAACAAACTTTGATATCTGCACATATGTACAGCATACAGGCACAATTCTTTCACCATGTTGGAACTAGCAATACTGTCTTCAAAATGGGGTATTACTTTGCACACTGACATGCCTCCATGCAAAGAAATTTACTTTCTTCTTCTTTTGGCTGCTCCTGTTAGGGTTCACCACAGCAGATCATCTGTTTCCATTTCTTCCTGTCCTCTGCATCTTGCTCTGTCACACCAATCACCTGCATGTCTTCTGTCATCATATCCATAAACCTTATCTTAGGCCTTCCTCTTTTCCTGTTACCTGGCAGCTTCATCCTTAGCATCTTTTTCCCAATATACTCTGCATCCTTCCTCAGCACATGTCCAAACCAACGCAATCTTGCCTCTCTGGCTTTGTCTCCAAACCTTCCAACCAGGGCTGATCCTCTAATATACTTATACCTAATTCTGACCACCCTCGTCACACCCAGTGCAAATCTTAAAATCTTTAACTCTGCCATGTCCAGCTCTGACTCCTGCTTTTTGTCAATGCCACTGTCTCCAACCCATATAACATAGCTGGTCTCACTACCCTCTTGTAGACCTTCCCTTTCACTCTTACTGGTACTCGTCTGTCACAAATCATTCCTGACACTCTTCTCTACCCACTCCATCCTGCCTGTACTCTCTTCTTCACCTCTCTTCTACACTCACTATTACTCTGAACTGTTGATTCCAAGTATTTAAACTCATCCACCTTCGCCACCTCCACTCCCTGCATCCTCACCATTCCTCTATCCTCCCTCTCATCCACACACATATATTCTGTCTTAGTCCTGCTAACCTTCATTCCTCTTCTCTCTAGAACATATCTCCATCTCTCCAGAGTCTCCTCCACCTGTTCTGTACACTTACTACAGATCACAATGTCATCTGCAAACATCATTGTCCAAGGGGACTCCTGTCTGATCTCGTCTGTCAACCTGTCCATCACCATTGCAAATAAGAAAGGGCTCAGAGCTGATCCTTGATGTAATCCCACCTCCACCTTAAATGCATCTGTCACTCCCACCGCAGACCTCACTGCTGTCACACTACCCTTGTACATATCCTGTACCACTCTTACATACTTCTCTGGCACTCCCGACTTCCTCATACAGTACTACAACTCCTCTCTAGGCACCCTGTCATATGCTTTCTCTAAGTCCACAAAGACACAATGCAACTCCTTCTGACCTTCTTTGTACTTCTCCATGCAAAGTTATTTACCAAAATATGAAAAAAAAATCATAATTTCCATAACCTGAGTCCTAACAAAACTGATATCTGTATATGTGTATAGCATTCAGAAGCAGTTGTTTTACCATATAGACACATATGATTGTAAATATACACATTCTTGGTATAGCCAACATACTGCTGAATGCGTACATGTAAAGAGAAAAAGCAAGGTAAGGACCACCACTCCACTAATGAACCCAGGACAGGCATGGGACTTCAGTGGCAGGCAAGGCCAGCTCATCTGTCCAATAGCTGTGCTGGCTACCCACTCAGACAGCCAATAACACTGCAGTCTCATGACCTCCTTCAGTGTCAGCAGTCTGCCTTACCTATACCTTTTCCCTTTATATTTGTCCATTCAGCAATGGACCTTAGGGATCAAGTTCTGTATTAGTAAGCCCTTCCTGTCATCTAAACTATACACATGCCTGATAAAAGCAGACTAAAAAAAGAAGTATTGCAGGATGGTCACTGACATATTAGATTGTATGTGGTAGCACTCTCCTGAAACAGTTGTTCTTTCTCAGCAACCTCACCAGCTCCTTACCACAGTTATTTGCCAAACTCAGAGAAATGTATTTTACACAACACATTTCATAACAGAGTTTTACTTACTATACTGGTCCTACTTGGTCATGGGTGTTTTTCATTCTTCTCACAAGCTGCATGTTACCAATCCTACATAGCTCTCCTCATGCCATTGTGGTGGTCGGTCAAGAACATCGCAATGCCCTCCTCAGTTAGGTGAACGCCATCCCTTCTGAACAGGTGAACATCTTCCATGGTGATGCTGTCATGGCAGATTGTAGATTCACCGACCCTGTGCATCAAGCCATGCACGAACCCATTCTGTACACGTCTGGCCTTGTGAGCTGCTTGTTGATTGTTTGCTGTTTTTCATATCTGTCGAGGAATTATATCAGACCACACAAAATGACAATGTGGCCACCAAGACTTCAGGTGTTCAAAAATTGTTGTGATTTGAAACCTTAGCCTTCCGAGTGGTTGACTGATGACATCATTCTCTCCAATGTGCAGCACAAGAATGTCGGGCTCATGGTAGATGGAATACTTCTCTTCCAACAACGGCAGTAGCCCACTCCAGTGCATACCTATGTAGTGATTGTTTGAGAAATTACACTGTTTCATCATATGCGGTTCAGTTACAGTAATTCACAAAGATATGAACCACATTACTAAAATGGATACTTGCATCGGTATGTTACTCATGAAAATACACATAAATGTAAGGAACGGAAATGTGCTTTCATCAATTGTTAATGTTTGTACATGTGCCAAACAAGAAATGTCAATTAAATAAAACAATTAAAATAACAGAAATTATGTACATACATATATATCCACACACACACACACACACACACACACACACACACACACACACATTATATATATATATATATATATATATATATATATATATATATATATATATGTATATGTGTGTGTGTACAGAAATAAAAAAATCAGGGGTTTCAAAGGGTAGGTAGTTGATGAAGGCTGAGGGGATGGGGGTGGCTTGCAATGACTACAAGCAGAGAAAAAACACAATCTGGCTTGTGCATTCATCAAAGTGATAATGACTTCTACTTATGTGAATAAGTGACAGCTCCTGATAGTTTTACCTGAAAAGTGATAATGACTCAGTGCCATATTGTAACTGACTTATTGCTAATGTGATAATGACCTGCCTTTCATTACTGCAACGGTATGCATGTTCAGACACAGGTGATAATTGCTGCACATAACCTGTTGAAGAGGCATTAACTATATTACCTTGTGCAGCTGTTACGTAACACAGTCTCATTATCATAGGTACGGAAAAGACCTGATTAATTCAGTAAAATAGTATAACACTGAGCCCTTCCTCCTACCTAAATTCCACACATTACTGACAAAGCCATGAAAAATTTCCAAAATATAACAGCTCCATGCTGGTAGTAGTCATCAAGTAAGAACCTTTATCTTATCAGACAACTACTGAGTATAATCAGAAATGCAATAAGCCTAGACAAAATCTCAACCTTATATGGCTGATCTGTATATGAATTAATCCAAAAGTAGTAACCCATTTCCTCACCTACCCATCCCTCTGGGTATAATAACACACAACTTCAAAAGGATGAAATATTGTCCAAAATATCTGGTTGAGCAATGTCAACAATCTGAAAACAAACAAAAGGCAGACCTACATTTAGTTACAAATACCCGGATCTTGGCACCTAAAAAGGTAGCAACCCACTTTGTTTTCACTAATTGTTAACACTACCATTGCACTACTATAGGCCATAGGAGCATTACATAAGTGCTAGACTCACCCTTCACATTCTACTCGTGCACAGAATAAAATGTCAAAAAAGGTCACTGCACAACTCAAGCACATACAACGCAAAAGTATCTTGTACCCAACATGTAACTGTATTACTACTAACATCTTAACACCCAAATTTGAATAGATGCTCCCAAAAGTCACTGTTAGTAACTTCTAGAACAACACTCCCCATAATGTAAAGACATTACTTTGGACAAATACCAGATCCATCAATGTACCCTTTTGAGCTCCACTATTCATTTATTTATCCTTTGTTGACCAAGTTAGTCCCACATACACACACACACACACACACACACACACACACACACACACACACACTACTACTACAACACTACTACTGAGATCTCAAAACACAGGTATTTATACTTTATCTTTCTACCTATCAATCCTTCGGCAAACTTGTACCTGCTCTTTGCAAGCTTATCATAGGTTCATAGGTAGGTGCTAGGCTATTGTCCCTAGGGTCTATATAAGCCTAACCAAAAAGGTACCCTAGCTTTTGCCACCCAAGAAAGGAAACAAGCTTTGGAAAAAGATTAACACATGTTGGCAAGGCGTGATAGACTAACCCCAACAATATCCCCACACCTGTAAAACAAAGTTACGCTTTGTATCACCTTCAAACACAGAATCTCCCAACTAACCAGCAGAGACCATTCCTGAACTGATCATGGACACTTAAAATACTAGTACCATGAAACTGAGACATTAACAGAATAAGTTAATATGAGTTAATATACATTTTCTGAAATAAAAGAAGTCTAAATGCAATTATTGTCGTTATTTAATATGTTACCACCTATCCCCTCTTTGGGGGGTTGTGTCCTATGAAAAAGTAAAAAAATTGCAAATATCCTTTGGTTTATTTAGATCAAAAACTATTTTCCAAGTTTTATTTAATAGTTGCATAAAACGGTTATTTTTTTATCTGAAACACCCAGATGTTATACGAAACAGGATAAACAACTCGAATGCTACAATAAAAGCTTTTATTTGGGAAAAAACGAAGATCTGTACTTTGCACTGGCTGTGGGTATGGTTCGTACTGCAAAATCTCACATTTCTACAAATGATGTCTCACTTTGGGCTTTTAAAAAGGTGACAACCCTATTTTATTATGTATAATTGAACACCTTTTGTCCAGAAGCCACCAATTTTAGGAGGGATTAGGATGGAAATAATTAAAGTTTGAATTAAAATCTCTACCACCCCGCACCAATCTTGCGTTACCCTTTGTGAGGCTGGAGGGAGTTTCTAAATATAGAAAATCTTTCAAGCTCCTAACCAAGGGTCTGCAGATCAATTGTTTACTATTTAGCCATTAACCTAAATGTGGGTTTGGGGAAACATTCACTGCATATAGCATCACTTTTTTTTAAATACATGTTTTACCAAGCATGTGGACACCATTATTCTACCTTTCTGCACATTCAAGTAAGAACTTCCAGTTCAAAACATAATACTCAAACAACATGGGTAAACTATTGTAGGTGATAAACCTGTGGATTGGTACAGTCTGCTATGCCCATACAGCTCTAGTGCCCCTGTAAACCCAAGGGTTCAGAATTTAGTTCTTCCTATATTTAATATTTTGCAAAGAATCCTGTACCCAAGTGACAGTATTTAAAGCCACAGACATTTCCCTTAGGAAATGAATGACAAATCGAGTTACTTTATTCTACAACCCTTTAAACTCACATTGGTAAGTCTCCCTTATCTGCTATTAAAGGTTAGAGAATTGCTTAATTAAATAAGGGAAAAAATAAACGTGCATGTAAATACAAATGGTTGCAATGGTAGTCATTGTGAGCACATCCTAAAGCTACAGGGACTTGTCTATGGGCACTCATCTTTGAAATACAACATACACTTAGAATAACCCACTCCAGACAAGCAGGTATGTCGGAGCCTAGATGAGTACTGAGAAGGCACAGAAGAGAAGAAGGCATATTGGATGGAGCAAAGGCAAATCTGGTGCACACGTTTCATTTGCTATTGTGCATACCCAAATCGCAAAGCAAAATATATTGGTGGATAATTACACTAGACTAGCACGCATACCTCTCAACTCTCCATGATCCTGACTCAAATGTTAGCAATGTCCCTATTAATCTCACTGGTGCCTTTTGGAGGAAAGTGGTTAATTACACTTAATGACAATATTAAGAGTTACAGACTTCTTTTACTTGAATAAATGTATATTAATTCACATTCTGTTAATGTTGCCGATTTATATAACTAATATTTTAAGAGTGTCCCTGAATTTTTCCCGATGTCCAGAATTGGTTGAGAACTATGCTACCCAGGATGTGTGTACAAATCCCACACAAAGCAACTCACAACCCGCAGTTCACAGTTGTATGCATGCACTTACACACCACCAAAGATATAAAAACAGAAAATTACATTTACTTATTCATATAAAATATTAATTTGATACAAGCCATACATAAATCTACATTGACATCACTTTATGTTACTAGCATTTTACGTGCTATTTACAACCACACAAACATACCTAATGATGCAGCTATCAAGTTCCATGTATTGGCTATTTCAACATGTCTACCCATAGAGCCTCCTCATTCAAGGCAGTCTTGTCAAAATGTTCTTGAAAGGGGATTATAAGAGGCCTAAAAGAAAACTGCTGGCCACTCCTTGGGATCCTAATTTTGTGTTAGAGAAGATAACATTTGGTCCATCTGACTAACCTGAGGTTCTTAAGATGGAAAATACTTTTACTGATTGCTCTGACCACTCAATGAAAGGGATTCCAGTTGCAAACTCTTACAGTAAGTCAACCCTACCTCATTTTACATACGGACAATGTTTCTTTGAGAACTAATCCTTCTTTTATGCCTTAAGTGGTATCAAAGTTTACTTTAGGCCATCTATCTCCCAGCTTTTTCTACTGAACCTAAAATGGAGAATGGATACTCCATACCATGGATGCCCACAGACAAAATGGATAACTCCTATGCAAAACTTCAGACACCATTCTTCTACCTTTCTGTATATTCAAGTAAGAACTTCCAGTTCAAACATAATACTGAAACATCAGGGGTAAACTACTGTAGGTGATAAACCTATGGATTGGTACAGTCTTCATGGCTTCATGCCATAAGAATGGTTGACTGCAACAGTTTTTGCTCTGCCCAAGGGCACACCATCAATGGATCTTGGCAAGTACAAACCTATTAACTCTGACAATCTGATATGCAAAGTCATGGAAAGAATTATCATGGAAATTATCACAAATGACACAGGAAACTGTCATACACTGGACCCAACCCAATTTGTCTTTTTCAAAGGTAGACAGTGCGTACTGAACCTGCTGGTCTTGTTTGAGAAGATCAGCAAGGAGATGGATAAGAGTAAAACAGTGCATACTGTCTTGCTTGACTTAGCTACAGCATTTGACACAATTCCTAATTCTGGCTTTGTAAACAAGCTCATAGAATTAGGCATAAACCCCTAATTAACTTGCTGGATAGTCAGCTGGCTCACAGACAGGCCCCAGGAAGCTAGGACTGGAGAGACCCCTTCTACAAAGAGGCTGGTCACCAGTGGCATCTGCCAGGACTTTGTGCTGGGTCTGGTCCTCTTTAGCATATATTTTTTGGAAAACAAGGCCAATGTCAAGGTCCTCAGGCGTATGAGAATTTGCAGGTTATTGCAAGCTAGAAACAATCATACACCTCCTGAAGATATTAACATCTTACAGGAAGGTCTAACACAGATACATGTCTGGCCTCAAAGCCACTGCTTAAAACTCAGTGCCAAGAAATGCATAATAGAATGAGTATGCAACAGCACCAAAATGGAACATCTCACCAGTGACCCCTTCTGCAGTCTGTCCTACTATGCACAAGCAACAGAATGCAACATTTCCATAGAGAACCCCTTCAGCAGCCCTTCCAAGTATGCACAAGAACCAAATGAAACATTGCCCTCAATGACCCTATCATTAGTATATCTGAATATATCCAAGTATACACATGCTCTAAAATGAAACATTTACCATGAGACCCCTTCAGTAGTATGTCAAAGTATGCAAAAGCACCAAAAAGAAACATTTGCCATGTGACCCTTTGAGTAGTATGTCCAAGCATGCACAAGAACCATAATGAAATACCTCCGGAGGTGTTGGCTGCTATTTACCATACAAAAACCACATGCTATCACAACTAAATAAACAGAGCAGAATTTACAGAACTGGTCCTGTCAAGTATGCACAAGCACCAAAATGAAACATTTGCCATGGGACCCCTTGATTTGTATGTCCATGTATGCACAGGAACCACAAGGAAACATTCTCCCCAAAGACCCCTTTAGTAGTATGTCCAAGTATACACAAGCACCAAAACGGGTATGTGGTCTTCCATAGCCACCCTCCTTGAACTATTCACTGTTCTGCCTCCTGCCCACAAGCTTTCAGGGAATCTGAGCACACTGGTTTAAAATCACAATTAAATAAATCTAAAAGCATGTCATTGTCAAGCTACTAGCCAATCATGCTATTCCAGTCTCAGAGCCTTAGGTTTAAAAGTGCCTAAGCTCAGTATGTAATCAGCTTGCTTATACTGCAATTGTTTCTGTTTCAAGTACTATGGATATAAAAGATGTTATAAAATGCTAGCCTCAGCTGAATGTCCCTGATGCTGTCCTAATTCCCTATTGGTTTCACAAATGTACACTGCAAAGGGACCAATTAAATCTTTCCTCACAGCCAAATTTCACATTACTAATTGTTTTATTTGATCTACTTAATCACATAAACAGCAGTGCCCACATTTAAAAGTGCCTACTGACTGAATTTCTTTAGCAAAAAAAAAACATGCTTCTGCTGAATCTACTATGTACCAAAAAGTTATGCAAGTTACATCCGGTTTTGTAAGGACTTTCCGATTTACAAACTACAACAGAATAAAAAGTAATTTTGTAATAAAATTTCCCAGTGATAATTAAACAGCTTGTGTAGTAACAAATAAAGTTCTGCTTTGTTGTATATCAAAAATGTGTTATAATAACTATAATTAAAAACAATTGTACTAGGAACACCCAACACTTGTTCGCTTTCCCTGTAACAAAAATGGTGTGTTGTATCACTGCCTTTGTTACGAAAGTTTGTCCATCTGCTGCAAACTACATTTTCCATTACTAGCGATTCTTTTGAAATCTAAATATGAACTCTGAATTGCTAAGAGTAAAGCGTTACTGTATCTGCTGTTGAACAAGTCTCTAGTAAATTATCAACAATACAGGTGCACCCTTTGCATAGAAGTAGTAAATCATCAGGAAAAAAATAATACATTGCATATTTCTTTAAAAAGTTATTGTAAGTAAAAAGCTTGTTTAACATAGGAACTACCAATACAAAGGGAAGACATCACTATACGAACACTGTGAACAGCAGCCAAATAAAATAACTGGGCAAATATTCTGTAACCGAAATAAGACCTGGTAAATGTCAAAAACACTCATCTCGTGAGATCCCAAGTCACTTGGTGAAAACGTGAAGGTGTCTGCTTGCCCATCAGTAAGATATCTTGCAGCTGTGTAATTAAGGCTTGAAAATGTGACTGCTATGCATGTTTTCTACAACCATTTTGACATCAAGAACTTGTATCTATATTCAGAATTAGCAGGCATTTGAACACAGCACAGCAAAATAGCATACAATTTGTTTGTTTTTTGTGGAAGCTTGTATGCATTAGTCTTTTTTTCCATTTGAGGGTACATATGTTCACAAGCTCAGAAGACAGACTGGAAAAACTGTGACCACAACAGAAAAGTAAAAAGTCCAAAAGTAATCCGCCACTCCTTATTGTACGGTAAGCGGAGGAAAGTGCTCACAATACATTTTACTGTTTATTGTAAAGGAGTGGCAAATTACTTTTGGACATTTCACTTGTCTGTTATGTTCATAAACTCAAGTTTTAGATTGTTTCAGCAGCGGAATTTACATACACAAAATATGATACAGAATCCAGCAGTCCAAGAGTTGGTAAAGTAAGGAGTGGTGGTCTTGAGCTACGTATCCATTTGATTAGACTATTTCTCAGCCCGGGAAGTATGACATTTTCTCTGTAATGGATGGATGTATCCTGGTATTTGTAAACATAGAATGCAGAGACACACTTATGCCACCATTGACTACTATGACTCTTTTTTTCAATCAGCATGTTATCAGTGCTCAACTTTAAAAATGGACGAAAGCTATAGACTGAGACCATCTTACCTTACTAAGGATTTAGGCAGACTCGGTGGTGAAATTTGGGCACTTGGATCTATGTTGCAGCTTTTCTGTTCAGACAGTGAAAATACTAGTGGAACAGCACGATAAATAGAGGGGATACAGAAGATAATTCCACAAAATCCCGAAAAAAGAAAGGGAATATCTACTGTAGGACCCTCTATTTATTTGGACAGAGCAGAGTGTGGGGGGGAGTATTAAGCAAGAGGTGATTCTCATTGACTGTCACCAGTAGGTTGATGAAAAACTTACTAAATCTGCTTGCTGTTGAGATGCAAATACAGGGTACATTGCAAGCCGATTTTCTAACTAAATTCAAATAGGAAGACCGCAAAACTCCATGATGAAACTTAAGTTGAAAAGGTAACTTACAAAGTTCAGTTACTTTTTCAACTTAATTTTCAACAGTGGAGATGAAGTATGCCTGCAAAGTCACTTGCACTGGGAGAAGGCACTCAGGTGTAACAGCGTTTAATTACTACCATCTCACAGTGTGCTCGGTGTTAAGCACAGAGGCACCATGAGACAGAAGTCGGGGTTAATGAGTTAATAATTAAACCCCCTAATGCACACACATGATGTCAAATGTATGGCTCAGCCTAGGTCTTTGGCAAACCAACAACACACCCTGTGCATATGATGATACCTCTGCCACATCCCTGTCATCCATAACATCGATGCAGGGACAGGCTAATATGGTTCTGATGCTCATTGTGACTGTAATATGGTGTACCAATTTAATGCTGTGCAACATGTTTTTAGCACTAAAGTTTAATGCTTACATGTCAGGAAATGTAGCTGTCCAGCCATGGTGCATTATAGCTGTTATTAACACTGAGTGACTGTGGTCTCCATAATGTATTCCGTTTGTGTTGTAGATGTCCATGTGTCAACAGGATGTTGGTCTGCTGTTGTTTCCTACAAGGGGTGTGGCACTGTGGTGATACCTTAACTGTGCCATATCCTGGGTACAGCTGAACACATGTCACAGGTCTGTATAACAGTTACTGCATGTGCCACATGCCTGATAGGTGTGGGGTGTATACAGGCATGTGGCACATGCCTGATAGGTCTGGGGTGTATACAGGTGAGTGCATGGTGGCTGATGTCAGCAGCCCTTCTACAGTGGACAATGGTAAGTGTACTGGGTGGTACACACCACATGTTTGTGTATAACACATACAGAGGCTTTGGTGTTGATGCAATACACAGAGAATACTGTACACATTGATGAATGTACTTTTGCAAGGAAACCATTTTAGCCTATGTAATTCCACCAAGACAGAATAAGCACAACAACACATTCGGAAATATGCAGTTTGCTAGTTTAATGTCATTGACGATGGCACTGGCAGGGTATATGTTCCCTTCCCCAATGTAGTGCAACCCTCAACTCGGTAAACATAGGTATGCTGGTGTGGGTGGCACAGCCCTACCCATTGGAGGGTGTGAGGTGGTGTAGAACCACAGATAGTGTGACTGTCAATGACTTAATCTGTTAACATGAACTGTACGGTATTACAGCCAACTAAGTGGTGGGATATACTCAACAATAACTGCAATGATGGTGGGTGTGTCCACAAGATCCACACCTAGCTATATATACCAACCCCAGTATCGCTGTACAGCTATACAGTGGGGAAGAGGGCATTTACACATCTACTACTAGTTGTGATGGAATGAATTTCCACAGGATGATACCTGTGAAATATTAGCATTTGCCAGGCAGTTCTCAGACAGATGACCTCCTGGGACATGTATATTCTGCAAACTGAAGTAGATCTCTTCACATACACACACACTCTTACTTGGCAACACTGGGACTAGAACCCCTACCTAGGTATCTAGTGATACTGATGTGTGTGGCCTTAATTGCACACACCACACAGCTTTTAGGATGAGGTGTGTTCCAGGTTACATGTTAAGTGAAGAACATCACCAGGCCCTGTACAGTATGGTAATGGGGGATGTACTGGATGTTTATGAACAATACATAGTGTGACATATTGTCATAGACACAGTGACAAACACATAACAGTCATACACACATCTGAGAGACCTGGGCTTATCGGTGCTAACTTCCTTGTCAGTGTGTCCATTCTGTTACAGATAAGTTGCACACAGCACATGCATCACTGGGCTGGATAGTGTTATCAGTTATCTGTATGGTTGATGGTGACAGTGGTCTCCATACAGTGGAACATGGGACATGTACTGGGGGTACCAAGGTGTAAAGACAGTATACCCAGCAGCCACACCCCACATTGGATATTGTACTCACTGAAACCCATGATAATACTCTGACATACCCACCATCACACTTTGACCAGGACTGCAATGCAACCCCTTGTCTATCTCAAGAGTGCTACTACAAGGATATGCATCTATTGCACATGTCGCAGGGATAGTAGAGTGATGCATTGTCATGGCTCTCCTATGGTCAGCAACATCACTATCCCTAATACTGTGTGGCAAGGTGTATTGTATTAGGAGAATGTGGCCTCAGAATGCTGTATCCTACACATATACACACGTGCACACATACACACACTTACCAGAACTCAGAGGGTAACCCATGCATATCAACCCATTTGTACAACAGTGTTGTGCTGGAACTGCAAGCTCCAGGTAGCCTATAGGGTGATGAGTGTAACAAGGTACATATAATGTCCATTACAGCAGCAGCCATATCTAAGTATGGCAATGGGGGTGTGGTGGGTGTGAAGGGCCTCAGGGTATTATCAACTACAGGTCTACAAACACACAGACACTGGTACTCTTAATAATGCACATGTACACATTTGTCAGCACTGGGATCCATAGGTGCAGGTGTTCATAGGTGTGTATCAGGATATTGTCCATGGAGAGATGGGAAGTGTAGGGTGTGTGTGTACAGTGGTATCATGCCACCTGACATTTGCCAGCAGGCCATCTATCAACAGATGCCATGGGGGTGATCCTCATGGTGAGAGTTACATGCAAAATCTAATCATCTGGTTGCCTCTTGCAGAGGGCCAGGGAAGTGCTCCAGTTGACATGTATGCAACATGTATTACATAACATGGTCAGTGTCTGTCTTGGAGACCTGTACTCAAGCATGTTCTGTTGACTATGGTAGTGTAGTTGAGGTATCCATGGCATGTGGTGTGTACAGGGTGTAGATTCCTAGCTGTGGCAGTGGCAGTCATAACACAGCTGGGCAGGCATGTCAGTGTCTCTCAAGCATAGACTGCCTTTAAGCAGCCAAGACAGTGTACTGACATCTGCACATCTATACAGAGGACAGACAGACATCAGCTAGCCAACTGATTATGCAGTAGGATGACTGTGTTGACAGACAGATATCTGACACTGATAGCTATGCCATTACTACATGACAGCAGCCCTCAATGACATGTCATATACACACAGTACTCTACAGTTAATATCCACATGTTAGATCAATATCCAGTAAGAAATACTTAATGACACACAGCTCACACACCAAAAACACAACAGTGAGGACCCAGAGTCCATCTTTGCATGCAGGGGTGTTTGGTTCCAGTACTACAATCTGTAATCTACTCTTACCTGTGAAAGCACTGTCAGCAGTAGTAATGTAATGATACACTACCTGCCAGTGTGACTGCATATAACCTTGGATACTACCCATGTATGTAACACATTCAAATAGAAAAGAGTGTTGTACAAGCCATATATACTCACATGTCCCAGACAGTAGACTCACACCCCTTGCTACTATAATGACAGCACATGGATGCATGTTATGTACATGGAATTCAATACACTTATTAAAAATGTCATTAACCAGCTATTTTATCTGACTGCTCATAACTGCCTTAACTTCTCTGCATCCAACAGCCCTTGCTCTGCCTAGCAACAGAATAAACAGCCCTGGCAGGTCTTGAGCCAAGGACCCTGTACACTATAGTCACATTACTTACCCACTAAGAAATCACAGCTGTGACTACATTTGTTTTTTCCATTATATCTGTCAGTACACATACTGAATAGTAGTGAACAACTGGTTTGACTTCTACAATTGTGTAGTATTTGTAAATGATATTAGTGTTGAATCAAGTATGTTGTTGTATCTAAATATGCACATATCAGATAAATACGGTGTGATACATCTGGGAAGGTATATGCAGCAGTCATGTGTACACATAACAAGGATATGGATATATATACATATATACATATGTAGATATATGTATACATGCACATACACATATATATATATGTATGTATATGTATTGCTATAAATCTGTATATTGCGTTATGTGATACATCTGGAAGGTATATGCAGCAGTCTGTGTACACATAACAAGGATATGGATATATATACATATATACATATGTAGATATATGTATACATGTACATACACATATATATATGTATGTATATGTATTGCTATAAATCTGTATATTGCGTAATATATATATGGACATATATAGATCTATCTGTATATATATATATATATATATATATATATATATATATATATATATATATATATATATATATACATATATGTGTGTGTGTGTGTGTGTGTGTGTGTGTATATATATATATATATATATATATATAGCTATACATACACACACACACACACATATATATATATATATATATATATATATATATATATATATATTTATATGGGTGTACATGTTAAAATCGACATGCCAAAACATCGACAACGAAATAACCGACACGACAAAACCGAAAGTTCAAAAACACAAAACTTCACATGCACGACAAACCACAATCCTGACAATCAACAAAACAAATAACTTTCACGAAAAACACACACACAACACAAGCACACCAAAAACCTTACAAACCTACAGTAAACCTTACATACACAACTATATATGCACTAACCTTAACGCAAACCCTAACCCTAAGGTCCGTCACTATCACACACTTACCTTACCCACACCCTAACCCTAACTCACTTAATCTGCCCCTAACCCTTAAGTCTGTCACTATCGCACACTTACCTTACCCGGACTTTAACCCTAACTCACTTAATCTGCCCCTAAACCTAAAGTTTTTCACTATCGCACACTTACCTCACCCGCACCCTACCATAACGTCCGTCACTATCACACACTTACCTTACCCACACCCTGATCCTAACGTCCGTCCCTATCGCATGCTTACCTTAATATATTGGTGTTCTCAGCATCGGAATTCTCAACTGTTGGTCTTCTCTGTTGTCGATCTTCCGGTGTAGGTTATCTCGCTGTCGGTCATTTACAGTTTTGGTTAATTCAGGTAGACCCATGTATATATATATATATCTATATATATATATATATATATATATATATATATATATATATATATATATAGATATATATATATATATACACATATATATATATATGTATCTATGTATGTATATTATATATATATATATATATATATATATATATATATATATATATATATGAAGATATATGCATGTATATCTGTATATATGTGTGAACATATACATATGAGGAGTAACAACCCAGTTTGATACTATAGCATCTGTAAGTGCTAGCAGCACGAAGCACGCTAAGCACCAAGTCGGACTGGAAAGGGCGTCCATAAGCCTAGCCAACAAGGTTCACTGACTTACGCCACCCAAGAAAGTTATTTTCCTGTGCCACTGTCGAGCAGAGACACAGAAGTGATCCCCGGGGTGTATTTCCTATTTCCCATCCACTCATCAAGATTTTTCTTGAAGAATGCTAATGAAGAATTTTGCTTGACATAGATGTGTAGCCTGTTCCAGAGTATGGGAAGTCTCTGGGACAGGAATCTATCCCTCCAGCATGTCCTGTTTATTGTGGTGACAAGGTTTAGGTCCCTAGAGCATGTAGCTCAGAGGGATTGGGATTTTTTTTAGATGTAGCATGTCCAACAGCTCTGGGTTTGACATAGCTTTATATGTTAGGCATAGATCACCTTGAAGTAGGCGATATGCTACAGGGTAAAGCTGGAGTTTTTTGAGATGGTCAGTGTAGGACATTTGTTTGAGGCCAGTAATTCTCTTTGTGAGGTACTTCTGTGGCCTTTCCAGCTGCTGCACAGAAATGGCTATCTCACTTGTGTGTGTGTAGTCTACAACAGTTAAACAGGTAATTTAAACACAAAAATGACTTTGTTAAAGTGCAGGCAGTAAAATAAGTACAATATGTAGCTGAAACAAGCTTTTTAAATCACAGAAACTCTAGAAAATCGGCGTTTTAGGCAGAATTAGCTAAAGGCATCAAGAAAATGCAGAAAAATTATACTTAATCACTCCAAAGTCTCTTTTTTGCCTCTCTGTTGCTGTTGAACTCTGCAGGGCACCAGGCAGGAGCTTGCTGAGCTGTATACTAGCCCAAAAACTGCGCAAATGCGGGTTTTGCAGCAGGGAAATGAAAGAGATAGAAATTAGCCCAAAATGGCCAATAAACTACTAATTTCTGGGCTGAAACCACTCCTCCAGGGACAGATAGGCTTCTCAAAGCTCCCTCTCTCACAGTGAACAGAGAAACTTCCTTCTATCCAAGTAAGGTATGGGCAGACACAGAGAATTGTAACACAGCCCTGAATTCAGCACTAACCTGAAAACTGGACTATACTAGCTTAGTTAGGTAGGAAAACAAGCATTTTTTTGTTTTTTTTTTTTGTTTTTTTTTCAGAAAATAAAGCAGATACAATCAAAAAAACATTTATAGGTTCACAGGTAGGTACTAGGCTATCGGCCTAAGGGCGTCTGTAAGCCTAGCCAACAAGGTTCACTGGCTTACGCCACCCAAGAAAGTTATTTTCCTGTGCAACTGTCGAGCAGAGACACAGAAGTGATCCCCGGGGTATATTTCCTATTTCCCATCCACACATCAAGATTTTTCTTGAAGAGTGCTAATGAAGAACTTTGCTTGACGTAGATGTGTAGCCTGTTCCAGAGTATGGGAAGTCTCTGGGACAGGAATCTATCCCTCCTGCATGTCCTGTTTATTGTGGTGACAAGGTTTAGGTCCCTAGACCGTGTAGCTCAGAGGGATTGGGATTTTTTTAGATGTAGCATGTCCAACAGCTCTGGGTTTGACATAGCTTTATATGTTAGGCATAGATCACCTTGGAGTAGGCGATATGCTACGGGGTAAAGCTGGAGTTTTTTGAGACGGTCAGTGTAGGACATTTGTTTGAGGCCAGTAATTCTCTTTGTGAGGTACTTCTGTGGCCTTTCCAACTGCTGCACAGAAATGGCTATCACACTTGTGTGTGTAGTCTACAACAGTTAAACAGGTAATTTAAACACAAAAATGACTTTGTTAAAGTGCCGGCAGTAAAATAAGTGCAATATGTAGCTGAAACAAGCGTTTTAAATCACAGAAACTCTAGAAAATCAGCAGTTTAGGCAGAATTAGCTAAAGGCATCAAGAAAATGCATAAAAATGATAGTTAATCACTCCAAAGTCTCCCTTTTGCCTCTCTGCTGCTGTTGAACTCTGCAGAGCACCGGGCAGGAGCTTGCTGAGCTGTATACTAGCCCAAAAGCCATGCAAATGTGGGTTTTGCAGCAGGGAAATGAAAGAGATAGAAATTACCCCAAAATGGCTAATAAACTATTAATTTCTGGGCTGAAACCACTCCTCCAGGGACAGATAGGCTGCTCAAAGCTCCCTCTCTCACAGTGAACAGAGAAACTTCCTTCTATCCCAATAAGGTATGGGCAAACACAGAAAATTGTAACACAGCCCTGAATTCAGCACTAACCTGAAAACTGGACTATACTAGCTTAGTTAGGTGGGAAACAAGTATTTTTTTTTTTTTCAGAAAATAAAGCAGATACAATCAAAACAAACATTTTATAGGTTCATAGGTAGGTACTAGGCTATCGGCCCAAGGGCGTCCGTATGCCTAGCCAACAAGGTTCACTGGCTTACGCCACCCAAGAAAGTTATTTCCTGTGCCACTGTCGAGCAGAGACACAGAAGTGATCCCCAGGGTGTACTTCCTATTTCCCATCCACTCATCAAGATTTTTCTTGAATAGTGCAAATGAAGAACTTTGCTTGACATAGATGGGTAGCCTGTTCCAGAGTATGGGAAGTCTCTGGGACAGGAATCTATCCCTCCAGCATGTCCTGTTTATTGTGGTGACAAGGTTTAGGTCCCTAGACCGTGTAGCTCAGAGGGATTGGGATTTTTTTAGATGTAGCATGTCCAACAGCTCTGGGTTTGACATAGCTTTATATGTTAGGCATAGATCACCTCGGAGTAGGCGACATGCTACGGAGTAAAGCTGGAGTTTTTTGAGATGGTCAGTGTAGGGCATTTGTTTGAGGTCAGTAATCCTCTTTGTGAGGTACTTCTGTGGCCTTTCCAGCTGCTGCACAGAAATGGCTATCACCCTTGAGTGTGTAGCCTACAAGAATTAAACAGGTAATTTAAAGACAAAAGCAACTTTGCTAAAGTGCAGACAGCAAAATAAGTACAATATGTAGCTGAAACAAACTTTTTAAATCACAGAAACTCTAGAAAATCTGAATTTTTGGCGGAATTAGCTAAAGGCAGCAAGAAAATGCAGAAAAATGATACTTAATCACCCCAAAGTCTCTCTTTTGCCTCTCTGCTGCTGCAGAACTATGCAGGGCACCAGACAGGAGCTTGCTGAGCTGTATACTGATAACTAAAATGAAAATAAATTAACTGGGGAATGTATTTACAGCTGATGGTGGTGGGGAGCAGCTGCTGTCCCTAGCCATGGGTAGAGCCAGTTATTTCTGCTTTAGACCAGGTACTTTTTACATTAGTAGGCTTAGAGGGAAATGTAGCTAGACACCTACATTAACTTATTTTCTTTTTAAAGCCCTTGAGTCCTTGTGGCTGGTTTCTTCACTGCAGATGCGGTCAATGGCCAAGGGTTCAGCAAGTGGGGGGACTGAGAGAGACAAACAACATTCTCAGTAGAAAAAACACTTTAATGTGAGGAGCAAAGCTTTCGGATAAAATCCTTTATCAATACTGAAAATACAAATGCAAATGCAGAGTATATATAGGTCTAAAAAAGTCATATGACCAGCAGCCAAGAAGTCACATGACCCAATCATTAAAACAAAACATGTAGAAATAAATAAATATGCAAAGCTAAAGATCCACAAATCCCTCACTGATCCACCAATGAGGCCAATTGTTTCAGGTGCTGGTTGGGTAACAGAGCCGCTTTCAGTTTATTTGCATGATCAACTTCAACCATATCTTAGTCAATGTGACTCTATCTTACGTGACAACATTGATTTTGTTCAGAAGCTTAAGCAATGGTACAACATAGAGAAGGCATCTCTACATCTAAGAAGGTACCTTTTGGTAACCCTAGACATAGTATCTTTGTTTACTGTCATTCCAACTGATATTGGCCTGGATTTGTTGAGGGAATTCTTACTCTCATGTCCTGATCCCAACTTCCACAAAATTGAAAAAATATGTACTCTCATGGATGTGGTGTTGAGAAATAATGTTTTCCTTTTTAATGAATCCTTGTATCTTCAGCTCACAGGTGTGGCTATGGGTACTTCGGTAGCCAATACTTATGCCAACCTAGTTTTATACCAGTGGGAAAGGAAACATTTATTTAGTGGTTTGAATCCATATAAAGATAATGTAAAGTTCTTTCAACGATTTGTGGACGACTGTTTTTTGATTTGGGGGGGCACGTTACAGGATTTGAATGATTTTATGCTGTACATCAATTCAATCTCATCTTTTTTGAAGTTCAAAATGTGTTCATCTGAAATTACTATTAATTTTTTAGATATCAACTTGAGTCTTGACGGTGGTACACTTAGAACAAGCCTCCATAGAAAGGAAGTCTGTGCAGGAAGGTACACTCATGCAAGTAGTATGCATGCGCCACATGTTTTTAGAGGTACTGTCAGGTCTCAATTTTATAGAGCCAGTAGGTTTAACACGGAAGATCCTAGCTTCTCCGAACAGTTGAATGAGATGATAGCTGATTTCACTAACAGTGGTTATGATGCTACCATCTTAAATAATGAGAAACTAAATGTGCTAGAGGAAAGAAAGTCGAGGGTGGCCCCTGTTATGTTAAATGACGCCATAGAAACACAAGCTGTTGGCTTGCCCAATGTGTCCATCCAGAATGAGATGAAAGTAAGATACGCTACTTACTCGTTTAGTACAAAAACACCATGTATTAAACGTATTATCCATAAGAATTGGCTAATCTTGATGGCATCTGAAGAGTTAAAAGCAATGCTGGGCAATGTCCCATTTTTTGCATATCGTAACATGAGAACCCTCAAGAGTGTCCTCTGTTACAAAGATTTTCCTACAAATATCATAACACATCCATCCAGCACTACGGGCACACGAAAATGTTATAATTGCTCGTGCTGTGATGACATTGATGATGAACATTTAGGTATCTTTGAACACCCAGTCAGTAAGAGGCTGTTTAGGTTCAATGTAACTGCTACTTGTGTTACCACCCACGTGGTTTACCTTGCTACCTGTGTATTATGCAACTCTTTCTATGTGGGTAAAACCACGTAAACTTAAAGATAGGATCACAGAACACAAGTCCGAAATCCGAAGATGTGTGGACACTAATGCTTTATATAAACACAGGCTATGTTTTGGTGAACAGCATGTATTTAAATTTAAAGCTATAGACCATGTTTCACCCTCACCCAGAGGTGGTGATATCAATAACAAATTAGAAATTAAAGAATATAACTGGATAATTAAATTGATGGGTGACTCACCCCCTGGTTTGAATAGTACTGTCAGCCTTAAACCTATTTTGGTTAGAATGAGTAGAGCTAGATTATGAGATTTTCTCTTTATGTATATGATTGTACATGTGATTTTTAGGTTAAAACTTTGCTTTTTTTAAAAATATACATTCTCCCTTTTTTTTTAAAATATACATTCTTCCTTTTTAAATGTTTTTTGTTTTCATGTATGCATTATGCTGTTGCATTTTTTAGCTTTGCATATTTATTTATTTCTACATGTTTTGTTTTAATGTTTGGGTCATGTGACTTCTTGGCTGCCGGTCATATGACTTTTTTAGACCTATATATACTCTGCATTTGCATTTGTATTTTCAGTATTGATAAAGGATTTTATCCGAAAGCTTTGCTCCTCACATTAAAGTGTTTTTTCTACTGAGAACGTTGTTTGTCTTGCTGGACCTCTTGCCATTTGTGTTGGGACTGAGAGAGAACCTGTTCGCAGGGACAGTGGTCAAGTAATTTATTTTCTTTTTAAAGCCCTTGAGTCTCTGTGGCTAGTTTCTTCACTGCATATGTGATCAGTGGCCAAGGATTCAGCAAGTGGGGGACTGAGAGAGAACCCGTTCGCAGGGACAGTGGTCAAAGGAGATACACCACAAGCTGAAGGGAATGGGCAGCTGCTGTATATATATATATATGTGTATATATATATATATATATATATATATATATATATATATATATATATATAAATATGTATAACATATGTCCATAACATGTAGTGGAGTCAACCTCAGCACCAATAGTCACAACCTCTTAGTGCAAGGGGATGTCATGTAAGTATTGCAGATATACATGTAGACTTTTGCTACTGTAACAGGGGTTGTCTTAACAGAAATGTTGTGTGGGAAGTCACATCTGATATTGACAAGTACGTCTTCAGTTATTGACAGACATCATAAGATCATCATAGTACAGTACCACACAAGTCACAGTAATGATCCTGTGGAATACATCAAAAT